>NW_003546559.1:103891-111084 GCF_000090795.2 Amphimedon queenslandica
GTGCCAAAACCTTCATTGGTTCTATTATCAGTTTTAAAAGTGCCTTTACTTTCTCACATCAATGACTCCATCTGTAATTCCAGAATGAACAAAACAATAAATGATGAACTCCCTAATGTATTGAAACATCTCAACAATCCATTTTGCTCATATTTCCTTCAAGACTGGCGTCTCTAGATCAACAGGTGTGAGTTCTAAATCTTCTTGGTCTTCAATATCCTTGCAAGGCCTGTAGCAATCACCTTTGAAGTGGTCTGGTGAAGATAAGAGTTGTTCAAGGTGTAGGTGTGGAAGCAAAAAAATAAGTTAAAAGCATGCATTGATAATTTTACTTTAGAGTTGGTGAGGAGCTCGTGGAAGAATCATCATAGATTGAAAAGAAGCAGCTGTAGTCTAAGAAGTATTTATTTAGAAGCTGTTTATTGACATTAACTCAAATTTAGCAGATATTCATTAAAATTTAATTATAATAGTAAATATGTGACCATAATTGACAAAAGGGCCCTTATGGCGGATTTTAAAATTGATAGTTATAATGGAAAATATCAACCTGTGAGTGCTTTGTTAGACAATCGTTGTTTCTAAAAGTTTCATGGTAACTTTTTGCATCCTGTGGAGTAATTTTATGATAACTGGGGCTCAGGAAGTTGGATTTCTTAGGCTAGAAAGACAAATTTCACTACCCGCCATAAGGTACCTTTTGTCAATTATGGTCACATATAAGAAATAGTTAAAAATGAGAAAGACACCAATTAATCAAGCCATGTCCCTTTGCCACGCCCTTTTTAAAGGTAAAAACTGCTACGGCTCTGGCTGTAACAAATTTTTTAAACAACTACATACACTTTAATATTTTCTTGTTAAAAAGTATGATTAATGCAACAATAATACTGTATCGGCCATAATGATTGGCTGCTACCTGCAAATAATATTGGTTATGAGAATAAGAGGGAAACTTCATATTGGTGTAACACTGCAAAGCAAGATTTGGACAAGAACAATGTGTCCCTCTACATTACTGGGGAGTTATCTGTACAAAATAAGACATTATTCAATTAGTACCAAATGTAATGTTTGCCTACATCCTTCACTCTCGTCAAGACTACCTCAGTTAGTTACTTCTTTCTCAGCATATCTAATTTGTATCTCATCTGATCTGCTGAGCATGAGCTGCTTAATTTAATTAACAAATTGGCAGCATGCAGTAAGCCTATATTAATACATAGTGTCACTTCTTCCTTTCTTAGAGAATGATTTTTAGGAGACAAAGACCTGTCCATAGCCTGTTGAAATAGAATGGTGTCATAATGAGCCTTCTAGCACCAGCAGAGATCAAGATATACATCAAAAACTAGATTTGACAGACTTGATGATGAAGATGAAGGTGGCTGAATATAACTACCATAATCTAGATTTTTGCCTTTCCTCTTAGACAAGGTTAGAGCCACGCTAGTGGTGCCAATGAAGTTCTTTGATCTAGATAAGGTCCTGTAACAAGTCTGGTGAACACAGGAGCTTGTTTTCCATGTCTAGCGAGGCTGCACAAGTCATGGCAGCCACTTTAAAGTAGGGTGAATCCTACACAAAAATGCGGTCATGTTACAAATAGAATTTCCTTTTATTTGATCACAAATTGCACATAAAAAGCTTATGGATTGTATGTTACAGAAATTTCTATTTCAAGTTCTGCATGTAGGCTAAAATGGGCTTTAACTTTATTAATATTTTCGTCTGAAATAATCACAACTCGGACACAGGAAGTGTCAAAATGACATGAAATGAATACAGAAGCAAGAACAAACTTTGCTTATTTAAGTAGACTATAAATCTCAATTTTCATTTCTGGAACATTAAGCCTGGTTTTGTCATATCACGTCACAATTGTTCTCATAACATATTATAGAAGACTCAAACTTCATAATGAATTTACCATCATACACAGATTGCCTTTGGTATGTTTTTGTATGGTGACAAACCAGCTGATACAAAAAACAACTAAAGAAGTAGGATTGATGCTTCGTTCATTCATTTTAAAAGACACACAACACCTATGTTCATGTACATGTGGGCCATGTATGGCGCGTCGCATGGGAGGAGAAGAGGTGCATGGGTCTTATATCTTAACCATGCTACCAAAAAGGGGAAAAAAATATGTTTATCTGGACAGATATGACAAGTAGCACAAGAAGCTAAGATCCATTTTTCATTCATTTTACTACTGTCAGTGTATGATCAACTACAAATCCAACTTAATCACTCAAAAATGAACTATCCTCTTGTTTATATTCACTTGTATTGGCTATGATTCTTTATTTGACTGCTAGGACTTGGTTTTGAACCCTACCATTTTCTCTGTTTACAGTCTCATTACTATTTACAATACTGTTTGTGCTGTGACAAATTCATTGCAACTTTGCTTGAACTGTATCGTTCATACTCTACTGTTCTTCCTATACTAGCTTCTCCATTACATTGTCCATTGTCCAACTATTGCTTGTTTCCAGGTTTCCATATAATCCCTAAAACAGTATTATAACAGATATGGTGATCGCTCCCAGGACTATCAGTAGTTGTATGCTAAACCTTTTGTAAGCACAATAGCCTTTATGGAAGCAATTATGTAATGTTATTATGCACCTATTATTTTATTGCCCCATATCCACTCAATGGAGCAAGGGTGTTTGAACACTTGGCTTTCAAATGCCCTATATGTGGGGCAGAGACACCAGTCAGATTGGTATACAGCTCCATGTGTGGAGGAGAAATTGAAGTATTGTCAAACAGTTATCATAATAAATATTGTTCAATTTTAGAGGAAAAAAGTGAGGAATGGTGATAGTAGAATTTAGTGCCTCTGGCAAGGCCAAATTGCAACTTCATTAACTGGGAGTAAAACTTTTTTAGCCTAGTTATGTTTTACAACAATTAGAGATTTAAATGCCAGCTCAATGACACTTGAAGGAGAGAGCTTGGTACAGCATTAGGCATCAAAATAAAAACAAAGCAGATTCTAATTACATAATGGTGATGAAATGCTTTAGCATGAGGAAACTTTGTGAGTTGGTAAGAAATTCTCAGGCTGGGATGAAGTATTGAAGATGAGCTCCTACCGTGGGAGTGGCTTTCATTGGGATCTTCTGGGTTGTTGAAAGCAACTGGGCTGAGGGTTGTTTCGCTTCTGGTAGGGATGGAGTATCTTTGTGGGTTTTTTGTATGGCTGCTTCTCGAGGGTTTGCTGTGCTTGGCCCCCAAGCCATTCCCCCAAAAGATCAACTTTTGAATTGGGTTTTGACTCTTGGGGTCCAATCTAGGCTACAAAGAGATTTGTTGAAGTCTTCGATTGTTTGAGCTCTCTCAGTTACCCTCTTCGTAACTGTGGGGCCAGCTCCCACTTATCCTCTCAACAGATTTCTTATCAAAAGTATGCTAATGTAGGACGCTTATGTTCAATTTTGTTGATAATACCTAAGCGTCTGGACTCAGTCCTAAAACAAGAAGCATTGCCAATCAATACCAGAGGCTCCTTTAGAACTTCAAATACATCATTGACAGTGATGAATTGAGAAACAGCTAAGCACGCGAAGCAGGCGCCAGCTATCTGTAGTTATATGAGGAGAACGAAGTGAAAATATTAACTTTGCAATCTCTTTATTTGACAAAATGTAGCCAATTTGACAACCCAAAATTTTAAAATTTAACAAAGTAATGTCCTATGTGACCAGACGACTAATGTGTCTGTGTGAACAATGAAGTTATACAAGAAATGGCTAGAGTTGCCATAAAGTGCTGAATTACTGGACTACACAGTACTTTTAACAGCAATGCCTGACAATACTAAAAGTGAGTCACTTTGATAGTGAAGATGCTGAAAAGTTTCAAGAAGTTATACTACTGCTTTACAAATCTAAAGTGGTCTAAATTAGTTCTGAAACTTACAATAATGAGTTTATTCAGTATTTAGCAGAACTCTGCAACTATGAGCTTCACAAATCCGCCATAAAATACGAGTGGTGGCTGCTAAATTGATTCGATTTTTAATGAACAGTGATTTTACAACATTGATAAAGACAAGAGGCATCAGAAACTTATTACTACATGAGTGCTGTAAGTTGTATTGTCCAGAGTGCAAATACGAAGATTATGTAGATTCAAGTAATACTTAAACAATGCATATAAATTATTCCAACTGTTACAAGTTGCATGTACCACACAACTATTGGAACATCTTACGGAAAGTACAGAAATAGAAAAATGGTACTTAGGTGCAAATACAAAATTTAAACAAAGAAATTTTCAAAATCAATTAAAAGCTCTATTATTTATCTAGTCATGCTGCTGAAAGTGCTGTAACAGCTGTTGACTAGAGTACCACAATTTAAAGTTTATTTTTGAAGGCTCTTTTCCCCTGATACTGAAAAGCAAAACAGAGTACTTAAGCATCATGTCAGATGAGGCACATAGCTCAACATTCAGCATACCAAATTTAAGTGAAAGACAATGAAATTTTATTTAGATAGAATGAGTAACATGTGATGTACATAAAGAATTCCAACAATTAAAAATTATAAAAAGGTAAAAGTATTCAAAATCAACATATTACCCCTCAAAAACTCACATCAGGAACCACAACACAATGCACTGCATGCCTTTGGAACAAGTAGCAATGCAGCAATGAAAAAAATTTTTAATTCAGCAACTGGTGTAAAGGTGTTTCCTCTATTTACTTGAAAGTCATGGCAGAAGGACAAACACATACATTTAAATGTACGTTAAGTACGTTAAATACACATACACATAAATGTACATTAAGCGACAACCAACAATGGCCACCACAATCTCAGGAAGCTGTATGTCCTAGTACAAAAACATGTTGGAGCATCACACTCTCCTAAAATGATGGTTTGCATTTTGAAACAAGAATGCTCATTTCTGATGATCTTCATGCAATTGCTTCACAGGAGTAGATAAATCAAATGTTGAAGTTCTCGTGAAGGCCAAAGAAGGATGTCCTTTTGATCTGTTTCTGACAGAAATTATACAGTTCCTAAATTATGCAATAGGGATGAATATGGCTGTGATGAACTTATGAGGAAACTGTAACAGTTAATACATTGTGTCTCCCGATGGTTGCACTACCACAGTTGAAGGTGAAAGCATTGAAGATGAGCCTTTTTTTCCCAAGATTGATGTGAGTGACTTAGAACCACATGAAGTATAACATGTAACACATAAAATGGGTCTTACAGTTACCAAAGTATAATTGTAGCAGCATCACACATGCAACTTGAAAGATACACGTACCTCCATTTCTTATTATAACTGTGCAATATCTGCTTTAGCTCTTTACATGTTGATGTGCATATTAAAACTTTACTATTAAATGAGTAAAGGTAACATCACGAAGCTAAGAAGCACCAATACTCAATTACAAAAAAATCGGCAAACATAGTGCTCTCGTTATTTATCCAACAATTCAAAATGGTGAGCCCCCACTAAACGATTGATGATATAAAATAGATTTATCATGTTGATTGAATGATACTATTCTATTAGTAAAGCAATAGCATTACTATGTAGGATTGACCCCACTGCAAAGTAGCTGCCACAACATTTGCAGCCTTGCTATACCGGATAAAAGAGGTCCTGTGCTTACCACACTTCTTAGTGGACAATATCTTGACCAGAGGACTCCATTGGTACCAGTAGTGTGGCTCTAAACCTTGTCTAAGAAGAAAGTGAAGAATCGGCTAATTGGCCATTCTGTTTAGCCACCTTTTCCCATCTTCATCACAAGTCCTGTCAATCCAGTTGACGGTCAATACCTCGATCTTGCCTGGTGAAAGAAGGCTAATGTTTACATTATTCTACTCCAACAGGGTATGTGCAGGTCCTTGTTTGCTAGAATCATTCTTCAAGAAAGGAAGAAATGATGCTGTGACTGTTGGATCTCACCAACTTACCTCATGCTGCCATTTGTTAATTAAAGAGGCATGTGCTCTAAAATTTGGGCGTGGTTGCGCATGCTTAGATCTCAGAACTGGAAACAGCAACTTCTTACCTAGCAGGCTGGCTATGCTTGGAATCAGTTGCAATTCTTAGTGGATATTTGCAACTATGAAAAGTCATTAATTTTGCAATATTATTCTTTTATCATGCAAATTGATGTTATAATAATGCAGGGATAATATGAATGTGACAACAGGAAGAACAGGAATAGCTACAGGATTGTAGGGAAGATGAAGCTACTTGAACAAGGACGACTATAGCATTAACTTTACTTGTCATCAATATAGTAAATATTCCTTCACCATATCTAATCAATCAGAGCTGTCTCACAATCTCATAATGCTGTAAAGTCATAACAATGATAATAAAGATTAAAAAGTTATTGTTTGTGTAAAATCAACAAGTTTCACAATTTAAACTGAGAAATAATGTAAATATTATTAAAAAATCAAAACAAATAAGGACATAAAAATTAATATTAAAAAAAAGGACATCTAGGAATCTCAACGACCAAGAAAATATGAAATGAGAATCGTACTCTAGTGACACAAATTCTACTCTACATTGCAAGGTAATTCTTACATGTTTTTTTTCATGCTTAACAGACCTTAAGAGTAGTATTATCATAAGTAAAGGCTCATGACTCACTTTGACATTAAGTGAGACAAGACTCTTGACGTTGATTTGAATAATATTTTTGTGAGCGACAGTCCTTTAGACTTAACTTTATGTAATGTTATTTTTTTCACAAAAGTATATGCTATAATTTTTGAAAAAGCTTGTTTTACACATGCTAAGAGTGTGTCATCAAAAACGCAGTGTGCTTAATGTGCCACATGTTTCACTTCCTTTCTCTCAACGCCTCTACATTTTTTCTTGCCTTTGTGTATGTTCAAAGGCATGACCTATGAGCTAATAAGATATGTTTGCACAAGTTTAACTGCAGAAATGTAGAAATGGCAGGTTAAATGGTTCACAAAACGTCTTTTAAAGGGTAACCAACACGAAGAATTGGGTTGTTATCAAGAATCAAAAATATTTTCATTATGGTGTACAATGACTTGCAAAAATACTTTTGGTGCAAAATAATTGCTTTCCTGGAGTAAAACTGCTTTTAAAATGCATAATTTACCTCCTCATTTCTGCATCCTGTATTTAGCAAATGTGGGTGTGGTCACGTGTGACAT
>NW_003546559.1:111094-114719 GCF_000090795.2 Amphimedon queenslandica
TACCTGCTAAACAATAGTGAGTACATTATTTTGATTAAAATAGTCAAAACTCCAGAAATCTAACATGAAGTTTTGTATAAACCAATGAAGCAAACAGACATCTTCCCTCTTGTGATGTCACACGTGACCACACCCACATTTGCTAAATACAGGATGCAGAAATGAGGAGGTAAATTATGCATTTTAAAAGCAGTTTTTCTACAGGAAGAGCAATTATTTTGCACCAAAAGTATTCTTGCAAGTCATTCCACACCATAATGAAAATATGTTTGATTTTTAATCACAACACAATTTTTCATGTCGGTTGCCCTTTAAACCATAAGTACCTAATGTTTGCATAAATGAATCTATGAAAATGAAAACTATAATAAACTGGTACCTGTCTTAATGACAAGACAAGCATCACCATGAGGCAACAACTCCAAAGGTCAATATTGAAGTGCAACCCCTAAACTTCATTATAATAAAACAAACCATTGTAAAGAAATTTTACACAGTAAGTTAACATGATACAGCGAACAGCGAATATGTGTCACTCTTACAAGCAACACAATATAAAGAATACTTGTTCATACCAAGTGTCAGTTATCAGCAAGTGATGAAAAGAAATTAAGAGAAGTTCAGAGTAACACTAAGACAAAAACCAGCAATTACCCAAGTTTTAAGTACAAAAAACCACATATATGCAATAAATTAACACATAGTCACTTCAATAAATCTCCACACTTCCAAGACATGTATCATAAAATAAGATAACCTTTCTCTTGTAGCAATAGTAGCAAAATAAAATTGGTTACAAGCTTCACAGATCAGGAACAATGCTTGACAAACAGCAGAGATGCTTTGTGAAAGAATAAATTATCATTGCTCAAGAGTCAAGAATAAGTAAATCTGGTACATTTGTAAACATTTTAACTTGCTGGACATGAATTTTCAAACTGAAGACTGAAAGTTATTGACTCGCAAGTGAAAGGCAACCACTAGTTCTTAAAGCTGGAAACACACTGGATTTAAACTTAAGAAACACTACGGCTAAAAGAACAAAATGCAGCTATAGAGTGGTAAACCAATAATGTAAGTGAAAGCCGTACTATTTGTCTTAAAAACAGGCAACAGGCATACAAATAGTGGTAAATAGGTAGGGTCCTACAAAGTTAAGAATCTGCTTATATCCACACCTTTACGGGGTTCCCCTCGACTTTTTTTCTCTCTCTCCAGACTGAGCATGTGTGACCTGAGTAATGCCAAATGAAAAAGCTCCCTACCAGTTTTCTAGCTAACAAATAAGTAGGGAAATAATTCATTACTTCAATAAATAATACTTGGAACACATGGTCTTATATTTTTCCATAATCTCTAATTGGGCAAATCAAGTACCAGCTACAATGAAAACTAGTAGCTGTAAGCCAAATATTGCCATAAAAAATGTACATCTGTACACTCCGATGTATACAATGCACATGTATAACTAAAGTCCCAATTGTCTGCTCCTCATACTCTTTAAGGGCCAAGAAAGAATAATCTTCAATGTTTGTGAAAACATTACATCCCTAACCACTTGCTGAAGGCAATTTGAATTCCTGAAAGAACAAGTAACAATGCAACTGCTGCTGGTCCATTTAGATTCTCAAATTAACTCAATACCAGACGTTTTCCTGTCCGATGTAGTTTACTTAGTAGATATAATGAAAGCTTTCACATGACATCCTTCTGGCTAAGTTGTGGCCTGCTGGAACATGTTGACTAGCATGGAATCCATTGCCACCTACATGTATGGTTGCTACAATGTGTGCACATGGGAAATAGTACCTCAAGTCTGTTACCAGTATCTTCCAAGGTACCCCAAAGAGTAAATTGGGTCCCCTGTTTATTCTTTATATTAATGATTTACCAGCAACTCCGCTAGACATAATTGTACTGTATTTCATGATAATAGCAAATGTCATAAAGCAGTTGTCCGTAGCCGAGCGGTTGACTGCGTTCATATATATATATATATATATCCATGCATGTAGAATGTTCTAGAATGAGAGAAAATCATGGTAACATGTCTGGTGTCCAATCAGATTGGAGTACAATGTGTGAAGTGATAATTATGTGTGAGACATTAATTAGTTAACAATTCTGGGCAAGCATACAGCAGCCTCTATTTCTTTATCACATTCCTCCCTCCTCAAGATGATGGAGGAGGGTCAGGCACTGCCGAATCCGACATCATCCTTTCATTCTTCCCTGCTTGAGATAGTCCATCTGCATTAGCATTAAGACTTCCTCTCCGATACTTCAGATCAAATCAGTAGGACTGAATCTGCAACGTCCACCTCATCAGTCGAGCATTATTGTTCTTCATTCTATGCAACCAAGACAGTGGTTTGTGGTCAGTTTCTATGACAAACTGTTGTCCCAGAAGATAAATTTTGAAATAGTTCAAAGCCCAAACTATGGCTAGACACTCCTTCTCCACCGTGAAATATCGAGTCTCCAGAAGTAACAACCGTCTACTTGCAAATGCTACTGGGTGTTCCATTTGATCATCCCCTGTCTGACTTAGTACAGCTCCCAGTCCCAAGTTTAAAGCATCCGTTTACAGTACAAATGGTTTCTTTGAGTCAGCCACCAGCAATATAGGCTCTTTAGACAGTGAATTTTGTAAATCTTGAATAGCTTTCTCACAGCTTTCAGTCCATTTCACATTATCTGGTCTGATAACTCCATGATCTAGCATCTTCTGTATCTTCTCCTGTAATACTTCTCTCTTTGAATAAGGAACTCTATACGGCTTCTGTCGAATAGGATGATGGTCTCCCATGTGTATAGTGTGCTTTACTACATCGTTCGTCCTGGTATTCTCCTGAACAGCTGGCTATATTTCTTCAACAGCTCCAATAGTTGTAGTCGCTCCTCTTCCTTCAGATGTCGTCCTTGTTCTCCTATCCCAGTCACCTCCTGTCCATAAAACTGTAAGTCTCGACCTTCTTCATCCTCTTCCTCTTGATTCTCTTGGGTCTTTTCCTGTGCATAATACACATGAGATGGTGGGTTCCATTTCTTCAGCAAGTTGATATGGTAGGCTCTAATTTCCTTCTTTCTTCCAACCATCTCTACTTCATAGTCTACTGCTCCCATTCATCTCCTTATCTTGTATGGTCCAGTCCATTCCAGCTTCAACAAATTACGATTGTTAGGTAGTAAAACTAACACTTGGTCTCCTGCTGACAGTGTCCTAGTAGATGTTTTCCTGTTATAATACTCCTTCTGTCGCTTCTGGGACATTGATACTCTCTCCTTAACTATCTCCCTCATCTGTTCTAGCCGCTTCCTCATCTACAGTATTTGTGGTGTAGAAATCTCTACAGCACCTTCTTCTCCAGTCCAGCCCTCTCTGATCACGTCCAGTGGTCCTCTAACTGGTCTCCCATACAATAACTCAAATGGTGAAACTCCCATATTCTGCTGTGGGACTGCTCTGTATGCGAAAAGTAGGTATGGCAAATATTCATCCCAATCCTTACCACTCCTTCCAGCAAACTTACGCAGCATACTCTTCAAAGTCCAATTGAAACGCTCCACCAATCCATCCGTCTGGGGGTGGTATGGTGTCGTTCGAATCCTTCGCACATGTAGT
>NW_003546559.1:116483-117674 GCF_000090795.2 Amphimedon queenslandica
GCAATGCAATTGCCACCGGATACCATGTAGCCTAGTCCACAATCGTCAGAATGTACCGATTTCCTCTCTTACTCCTAGGTAGTGGTCCAACCAAGTCCATTGCTATCCTCTCAAAGGGGTGTGTCTTCAAAGGCAGGGGTATCATTCCCACCTTTACAGGGTTCTTCCTTCGACTCCTCTGACAGATTTCACAAGACTTGCAATACTGAGCCACATCTTTAAAAATTCCAGGCCAGTAATATCTCTGTAGAATCCTGTCTTTAGTCTTGGTGATCCCCAGATGTCCTGCCATAGGTACCTCATGGGCTAGCTTCAGAACAACTGCCCTGCACTCCACTGGCAGCACCAACTGTTTCAGCTCGAATAGTCCAGGCGGACTTCCTTCTTCCATGACCTCAGAAGCAGTCCTCCCTCATAGTAGAAATGAGCGTTGATCGTCCTTTCCTCTCCAAGTTCTCCATCCAATCGTCTCCGTATTGTCTCCAAGGTCCTGTCCTCCTATTGTAGCTCCTTTATGCGATCTGGGGATGCAGCCAAAATGTCAGACTGTTGGGTGTGTTCATTGTGCCTGGGAGTGTATGCATTGGGGTCAGCGTGTGCATTACTATTTGTCTCAGCAGTGGAGGATGAATCTTCTTGCTCCTCACTCAGTCCATCATCTTCTTCATCATTTGTGCCTGCGTAGTCCTATTCAGCATCTGCTTCATGATACTCATGATCCTGCTCGTCTCCATCGCTCCAGTCCTCTTCCTGGTTCTCTGAAACCACGTTCTGATCTTCTGAACCTTCCTGCTCCTCTTCCTGATTTTCTTCCTCATTCCAAGCATGACTGCCATCCTTTCTTGAGTCTATGTGTTTGTTGTGGTCCCTGGAATCTTTTTGGTCCTCCTTCTCTAGATCCTCTTCTTCGTTCTCCCCTCCAGTAGTCTCTCCTTCCAGGTTGTTTTCCTCTGGAATCTGAGTCTGTGGGGTATGTGCATTGTGCATGTTAGTGTGTGTATTGGGGTATGTGTGTGCATTAATGTTATTTTGTTGTTTCTTTCTTGCTTGGGCTCGGGACTCCACCATCAATCCTTTAGCTACCAATTCCTGACAGATATTTTGTCCAAGTAATACTGCTATTGGTAGATTTGGTGCCACCACCACTTGAGCCCATTGCTTCTATCCATCTGCTCCTAGCTCCACATAAGC
>NW_003546560.1:0-10310 GCF_000090795.2 Amphimedon queenslandica
AGACCAATTATCAAGTCTTCAGGGAGAGAACAAATGATATTTATATTGATTGGAATAACACTGTGCTTTGTGGTAACTGTAATCTATCTCATTAAACCATCAATAGTCGTGTGTACACTTCAGAGGGCTGGACTGTGGTTCTGTTTCTCAATAATCCTAAGTGCACTGCTCGTGAAACTAGTGAGGATATCTCGTATATTTATGCAGAAAACAGTGACTAAGAGACCAAAGTTTATTTCTCCCAAATATCAAATATTATTCACATTTATACTGGTGGGTATACAGATGATCCTGGTGCTGATATCATTGGTTGCCTCTTATCCAAAAGTCAAGAAGAGTATTGTAAATAACGAAGAGAATCAAAACGACTTTCCATCACTTGTAATCCAGTGCAATAGTCCCCATACAGCAATGATTGCTATCCTCATGGTCTATTACAGTATTCTCCTTATTGCTAGCAATGCACTTGCCATCTTAACAATAAGATTCCCACAAAACTTTAACGAATCGAAATACGTTGCATTTTCCACGTTTTCTCTTGGTCTAATGTGGATAGCATTTATCTTTACTTATCTTAATACAGCTGACAAGTTTCAAACTGCTGTGGTATCATTCACCATTCAGATGAGTGCCATGGCAGTGTTGCTGTGCTTGTTTGCCCCTCGTGTCTTCATTGTATTGTTCCTGTCCAAGCATAAAGTGTATGATACTGATAATAGAAAAAATGCTATGACTGGAGAAGACTGCAAGATAAAACCAAAAGTTTTAATTTCTTCTTCAACACAAGAAACAGTTACTACTGATTTTAAAAATAACTAAACAAAGTTAGCTGAGGGGATAATTTATACGTAATACTGCTATTAATTAGTGCTGCTTACTATAATTATTTGTAGTGTTGCTTATAGTGTTAGTTTCCTGTTATGTTTATTTTTAATAATAATTAATAATAGTGACTATGAATGATCAGCTAAGTGTTCATCATGTAATTGATGGTTGATATAGCCAATGGTATTTTTCAGAAATGGCTAATATTTTGAAAGGGTCATAACTCAAGAATTTTCTGTCAGAATCATAGAGAAATACTCATCAGTCAAGTGTCATATCATCTTGTGAACTGCAGTAGCTAATACCATAATAATAATGTTAATGTGTTGAACACAAAGTCACCTGAAAAAATTAATTAAAAAAATAGACTTGGATGAGTAATGAAAATTTATTAGAAACACAAAAAAGCTTTAGTCACACTTGAGGTCAGGTCATCAAAGCATACATGTAGAGAAGTATGGGCCACTCACAAAAGGCTTACATGCACCTTTATTTATGAAATTCTGTCTAATTCTCTCTCATTTGAGACAATTTTTAGATTTAAGCTGTACAAATTGTACTGGAATAGTGCCAAGAACACGCCATGTGCTTCACTATAATTACACTGAGAAAAGGTGCGGCGAGCCACACCTTTTAATTTACCTTTTTTTGAGGATTTAATTTTAGCAATTTTGTTCAAATTCGCAAAATTTGCAAAAATTTTGGGCCACAGAAATTTCTAGCTATATGGTATTTTTTCGAGATCCAAATACCATTTACGCCTGGGCTTTTATTTAGTATTGTTCTAGTTTAAATGTCTTATTTTAGTTCTAGTTCTAGCATAATAATTCTAATAATATTAGTTCTAGTTCTAGCACAGTAATTTTAGTTCTAGTTATAGTTCTAGTGCAGTAGCTCGAATAATTTTAGTTCTAGTTTTAGTTTTAGTACAGTAGCTCTAATAATTTTAGTTCTAGTTTTAGTTTTAGTACAGTAGCTCTAATAATTTTAGTTCTAGTTTTAGTTTTAGTACAGTAGCTCTAATAATTTTAGTTCTAGTTTTAGTTTTAGTACAGTAGCTCTAATAATTTTAGTTCTATAGTTCCAGTTCTAGTACATTAGCCATAATAATTTTAGTTCTAGTTCCAGTTCTAGTACAGTGGCTATAATAATTTTATTTTTAGTTCCAGTTCTAGTACAAAAGCTCTAATACTTTTAGTTTTAGTTTCAGTTTTCGTACAATAACTCTAGTATTTTAGTTCTAGCTTTAGTACATGCATGGTATCTATATTAGTTCTAGTTTTTAGTATGGTTGCTGTACAGAATAGTCTAGTTACACAAATCTACTTATGTGAAGTGAGAGATTGATAGTAACGCAAGAGCAGTAAGGTCAGTGTAGACAGCAGAGTAAGAGAACACAGCAGTCACAGCACCACCTCATCACATAGATCTATGGCCACGTGCACATATACACTATCTGCATGTATTTGTACTATTGTTTCTATTTATATGTTTTCATTACACATGTCACCTCAAATTAAGATCTCTAGTTCTAGTTCTTTCTTTTCATTTTAGCTCTAGTTCTAGTTCTAGTTCTTTGTATCTATTCTAGGTATAGTTCTAGTACTTTGTATTTATTCGTTTTAGTTCTAGTTATATAGTTCTGGTACTCAGTTTATCAACGTTTTAGTTTTAGCTCCACTACTCAGACATTAAATGTTTTAGTTTTAGTTTTAGTTCTAGTACAATGGGTGAAAAATTTTTAGTTCTAGTCCAGTTCTAGTATTTGCACTAGAACTAAAATGTAAAAAGTGGTACTGGTATTAATTTTAGTTCTAGTACCAAAATACTAGAACAACACTACTTTTATTTAAGGAAATACAGTCTATTGGTACATATATGACTTGTATAATGTAAAGGTACATGTACCTGCATGTAGTTTAGTTATAAATCAGTTTATTAATTAATATTGTGTAATTGCCGTATTTCCTCATTGAAGCATCTAGGCATCTATTCTTTAGAGACCCTTTTGCTGGGTGTTTATATGAAATAGGTTTTACAACATGTACATGTACATGTATACGAGGATAAATTCTTTGCTAAAGAGTATTCTTCTATGAGCTTCCTTCTCAGCTGCAGTGTACTATATATCTGCTACATGTATGTTGCCTGTAGTGTGTGCCAGTAACCACATGGGCAGAGTGGGTATATGGCATAGGCATCTGGCAAGCATGGGCATTTATTATCGATATTTGTACATATGGGCGTTAATTGGGAGTATAGCCATTTTTATAAGGGAATACTGTACATTTACATTGTATTTTCCTCAAACACAGTATCCTATTGATGAGACTCACAGTCCCTTCTTTCTGGTGGTGTGTGTTTATGCTAGGATCAGTCCTTATTATCTTTATTGCATTAGCTTACTTATAGGCATCATTGATATGATTCTGAGGGTTTATTTATGGTAGACATGCACTTTATCAGGAAGCAATGTCTTTTATACATTTCTACACAGCATAACAATGTTAGGTATAAAATACATACATGTAGTAGTTATGTGTACATGTATGTAATGTACATGTATATGCCATACCTTCATGGTCTATATCAGTACAACATGTAAATGAGACCCGAGTCTCAAAATATCTTCCCAAGGGAAGTATCAAGGGATGAGGGTCTCATATTACTGATAGAGACCAAGAAGATATGATACATAGGATATATTCTATACTTAACTATAAGATCAAATCACACAAGACCTGCCATTGCACATTTTATCATTGGTAGTGAGTAAATTTGACTAAAAGAGAAGTCTGTTCTAGCTATTAGATTGTCCTTTACTACTTGCAAGAAACTGTAGCTAAATTTTATGCAGGTACTGTCAAATGTATAATATTCAGTCATTGAATTATAAATATTTGCACATAATTATGTTGAAAATACTTTAAAATTCAAATTATCCACCAGAACTAGATTAATGATATATGTATTCATTGGGATACCATAAAAAGCAAAATAATTTCTTGGCTGCCATCTTGGGCTAAAATCTGCCTTATGTGCTTTTCCACGTTAGTTAGAGGCTTCTAGTTTTTGCAGTGGTACAGAAATGGAGATTAAGGTTGGAATCTTTTCTCTCTGGATCCATCTCCGTTGTTCTGCTGAAAAAAAAGTTAAATATGACCTCTTCCCCATTGAATACTGTACAAAGTGCATGTATATATACCTCCATCATGGCAGCCAAAATAATTTTTTGATTTACAGTATAAAGTGATTATCATTAACAAGTCAATGAATATCATGTATCTCATTCACAAGGATTTGCCAATGGTAGACAAGAACAGTGTAATAATGGTGTAATAAAATTGACTTTTGTATGTACATGTATATGTACTTTATTTGTTGTATTTCTTTTTCATAGAGTAACTGTATGGACTCCATTACATGGAGCAGCTTCCAATGATAAGATTGATGCTATCTAGTGGTTATTGGAGAATGGTGCTCATATTGAGTCTAGAGATGATGTGAGTTGTACATGTACATGTACATGTAATGTAGTAATGTACATGTAAAGATGTAATTTTTTAGCATTTTTGGTTTCAGTGGTTGATCTACATGTAGGATTAAGATATGGTGTGAGTACATATACAGCTTAAAAAAACTGTCTCAAATGAGAGAGAATTAGACAGAATTTTATAAATAAAGGTGCATGTAAGCCTCTTGTTAGTGGTCCATACTTCTGTACATGCATGCTTTGATGACCTGACCTCAAGTGTGATTGAAGCTTTTTGTGTTTCTGTATAAGAATTAATAAATTTTCATTTATCTTACACATCCAAGTCTATTTTTTTAATTAATTTTTTACAGGTAACTTTGTGTTTAAAACATTAACATTATAATTATTGCATTACCTATAGCTACTACAGTTCACAAGATGATATGCCACTTGACTAATGAATATAGTGTGTGAGTGTCTTTATCCTTTATACATGTACATGTACAATGTACATGTAGGCTGAAGAAACTCCTCTCACTTTAGCTGCTTATTTTGGAAGCACACAGGTAGTGACAGTGCACCTTCAAAAAGGAGCATATATTGCTGTCTCTTCTATTGTAAGTATGATCATTAATTATATTCCAATAGTGATTTTACATGTACATGTACAGTATATCCTTTTGAGCTGGTATATCAAAGTAACCGCAGGTGCTGTATACATGTGTATCTCATATAGTGTGTGTACATGTACATGTATAGCTTAATGTACTGTACTGTATCACTTTGATGGAAAGCATGTTTAGTAAAGAATTAATAATTATTTTATATTACCAATTACAGTATAGCCGGGAATTTTTATGCCCTAATAAAATTTAATATCAATTAAACAGTAAGACGTGTAGAAAAGTGAAATTTTATTTTTTTTGGAACTTCTCAAAAATTTTGAAACACAAAAATAATTATGATTTTTACTTAGTACAATACTTGTTGCTGTTACATGTATATTAGTATACTTATTGTCAGATATACATGTTGTACATGTACTTACAAGAGGCCAGTGGACATTGAAATTTTCTTTGGTGTGGAAGACATACATGTACTTAGAATGTAGTTATGCTAAGCATGCATGTACATGTACATGTATATAGTGTGATCCACCCACTCAAATTGATGTAATTACATGTACATTGTACATGTATATGTACATGTATATCACTTACCTACTGCGGCAGTAGTCCATGATGAGTGTAGTCCAGTAGAAAAGGAGTGTGAAACGCTCATACTTTTTTTAATTTTTTTGCTGCTATCTCTGTCTAGCAGATATACATCTACAAGTACTATTTTAGAAGAGAGCAGAGATACATGTACAGGTACATGTGCTATCTCTGGTGAGATAGAAGTAAACTGGAAAGAGAAAAGGCTTATTTTTACCTTTGTTAGCTTGGTGCAGATAGTATGGTTGTGATTCCACTGGCAACTAGCTTCATAAAGCACAACTACATGTAGACTAGTCATCACACAGTAAGTTATTGCTGTTATTTACCTAGTCTCCAGGCTCATTGCTGCTTTAATTGGAACCTGATTGCAGATAGTGCACAAATTACTTGCTTATTATGTATTGCTTGCAGCCACAGTAGTCAATTTTAGCCTCACCACAAAGTAGCCAGTGTTAGCTACAGGTAGCATTTGATGACTAAATACTACATGTAACTAGTCAATCTGGAGATACTATAGAGGCCACAGTGATGGATGTTCTTTTAAGTCTAGCAGACTAGTAGTCGCCATTTTGTTTTTAAAATAGTACACTGTATAGCAGGATTTATTGACGGTGGTTTTATTTTGACGAGTTGATGGTTTGAAATAAAACGTCAAATTTTATAGCTGTCAAAAATTTTGTACTTTGTGCCACATGTACACAAAGGGCTCTATTCATCAAATTAAAACTTGCCAAGTGGGGAAATTTACTGTTTTCGTCAAATTTTTAACTTGTCAATAAATCCCGCTATACGGTATCCGCTAGACAAAGATATATGTAGTGGGAAAAAATCTAATTAGTTTAAAGTGTGGGTGTTTCACTGTCACACTCCTTCTCTTCTACTACACCAAGAGTATTACATTTACATTATTACATACCTTGATAGGTTGGTAAGACTGCTTTTGGTTGGGCTAAACAAGAAGGCCATAGTGATACTGCGACCATCTTAAGAGTACATTGAGGTAATGTATTTTATTTTGTAATGTTATATACTGTGTAGTACAGTGCAGTACAAAAATGATCTAAGTAACTACTCTTCTGTTTTTGTGCATGTATGTATGATAAACTGGAGGATCGAAAGTGATAAATCCTGAGCAGGTTTTGATGATAATAGGCTAAATTGAACAAGCCTGTACTCATGAGTGTACATTTACAAACTAGGCTGTGAATAATTCTTTGATTACCCTCTACGTGGAAATTTTCAGGGAATAAATTCTTGCAAATGATATAAATTTGCAAAATTTTGCGAGGCCAAATTTTCACGAATTATTTTAAAGTACCACCATGTTGTAATAAAGTGGAGATTTAAAATTAATTTTCGTGTGTTTTAATTTCACGAATGACTCCTGTTTTGTGAAATTTGTGAAAATTTACCCCCTTGAAAATTTTCACATACATGGTATATTTTAGCTGCTAATGACAATACATGTGTATCTTGATTCATTCACTCTCTGCATCTACTACTCCAGTATCCTCCATCATGTTGTCTTCATTAATCTTCAGTTTGTAGTAGAATTTCTCTCTGATATTGTCAGACTATCATTTGTGGATGATATACAGCAGTTATTACCTGATGAAGTCAGTTCGTCTCCCGATACTCAACTTGAGCTAAAAAGAGACAAAGTTTTTGATGAGTCCCTACTGGATAATCTTAATTGGACTGACTTTCATTTCTAATCTGCATGTTCTCAAAATCCAAACTACTTTGCTTACTAAAGTACCTTTGCTTGATCTCTTTTATTACTTCCTCTACTGGTCAACCTCGTTATTTTCTACCAATTGTTTTTCACCAAAAACAGAAAGAGGCCTTCACTAAAACCTGCGACCCACTAGTCTCATTCAACAGTAAACTAGGCTACAGGTAATACACTGACAGTGTATATGTGTGTATTGTTTCATCTCTTTCTCTTTTTTGATTTTTATTTTAGAGTTTGTTTTGAACATTGATTGTTTCTTTGTTAAGTTGAGAGGAGAGGCCTTGCTTATTTATTGACAGTAAGTCTCCATTCTTTCCAAAGCAGCTTTGACATGCTGTCGAGTTTTACTCTGAGGATCTATTTGGGTCTGTCATATTTGTTGATGAATATAAATTTATGAAAGTATATACTTTACTAGAAACTACAAAGATTGCTCTGTTTTTTGTTCAGTGATCCTAGAGGGTTTATCAGCCAGTGCTGCTGCATTAGCCTACGATGAGAAGACACTAGCAATATCTGCTGTGACATATTTTCACCAGAAGCACAGAAGATGTGAGACTAATAGGAATCCTCATCCTATCAAAGTATCATACACACAAGAGAAACCCTCATGAGATCAGGTGCAGTATTGAGAGATTTTCAACCCATTGCATTAACTGATGAGAGACAAAGTTTGCTGGTTATTAGTTAAGTTTTTTAGCATTTATGTTGCTACTTTTGTATGTTTATTTCTATTCTATTTATTATCTTTTGATCCGGTTGCTCTGTCAGTTGTTCCTATTGACAATCTTTTACCAGAAGGCTCAGTATTAAGTTAGTAATAATGTTAGTATTATTATTAATAATGTGTGTATTTACAGATGAGTCTCATGCTCCTGTTATACTGCAAGCTATCAATAAGATAGTCAACGAATGGGAGACTCTAGGATTATATCTTGGAATGAAAAATGAAGAATTAAAGTTAATTCATTTTAAAAGTTTCTATCAAATAGATGTATCCCGTAAAGACATGATAATTCACTGGTTAAAGACTGGTACTGCTACAAGGGAAAAGCTGATAGAACTGAGCACTTGAGGATTTGGGGACAATGTTGCTACTGAAGTAAAGCGATTACCTACACAATAACAATCAAGTTTGTTATTTTATTATTATTATTACTTATTTTTCTGTTTTTACTTACATACACTTCCTTCTCTTTCCCCTTTATTTATTATTATTATACATAAAATAATTAATAATAATCGTTATTGTTTCATATTTATGTTAATTCTTTCAATTTTAAAGTTTTTATTTTTATACAACTAATAGTCAAATCATGCGTTTGCCCCATTAGATACATGCAGTACAGCAATTTAAATCATTAGATCTACCCTAGTATGTGTATACATGTGGTACGTGTCTAGTAGTGTAAAGGGCCATCCTGTGAGGAGGCCCTTTTTCAACCCGTTAGTCATGCATATCCATCTCATTGACAGGCCACTTGTGAGACACAAGACTTCTAATAAGTGTAATGATAATTGTACTAAAAGATTGATACTTTATATTTAAAGACATTAACACTACAAAAAATGATCCTCATTAACTCTATCTTCATCACATTTAAGTGTTGAGTACCTAATGTAACACTTATTATTGTTCTAGTTAGGAAAAAACTACTAACTGCAACACTTAATCAAGAACATTAGAAATTAACTTTGTTTTAATAATAATGGTAATAATAATAAGTTTAAAGTTGAGTAATAGTTTATAATTAAGTGAACCTTTGGACCACAACAGCATTAAGTAGATTTGCTTCAGCTAGAGAGAGTGAGACTTCACTTAGTGTTCTATTAGGAAATGTTGTGAGGAGAACAAAATTTTTATTCTTCATTTCAGGATGTGAACTAAAATTCAAATTAAGGACAATAACTACACATACACTAGTGAACGTGAATGAAAACAGTTTCACAACAAAATTATATTACAGCAATGGGATACTAATTTGAGTGACTAGAAGGCAGACTCCAATTAAAATTTTTTGAGCTTTTAAAAACACCAGCCTTGTCAATAATAGCTAGAAGAAAATTCCACACTTTTGTAACTTTTCCCAATCCCTTATATATGGTGTACATATACTTATTCCCAAGCTCAATTTTGATACAAAACATAAATATACATGTATCATTATCAGACCACCACTATCATACACTAACACACATACACATGCAATAACATGTTAATTATAAAAGTATCCAAGAACATAAATAATCAGTTCTAATGTACATGTACATGCACATGTAATATAGTATGAGGATACTCTGTAATGAACTGCCTGATATCAGCAACAGTGTGAGTGTGATTGAATTTGCCAACTAATCTGAAAATAAAGTAAAATGAATCAATGTGTATTAGTACATGTATACTGTACATATACATGTAGTGTAGATTATACACGTATACCTTTGTCCATCTGCTAATCGTATTTGTACAGAAGTAACTGGTTTTGTATGATCAACAACAACCATAGAGGAAGTACCAGTAGAGGATGAAGCAGCTACTGGAGGAACTGATGCATCAATCAAATTTGGTGTAATACTAAAAATTATAAATAAAGATAATATTAATTGTACTAATAAAGTGATAAGTAGAATCTGCTTATTCTTAAGTTATCAGTTCAGGGTTTCACACAGGATTTTGGAATAGTGTTCATGCAGCTTCTTGTCAGTGATAATGGATCTACAGTGGATTGTTAAGTTGTTCAAAAATTAGGCCAAAGACCCTGTGCTATATACAGGGCATTTCAAAGAAATCACAAAGGGAGAATTCTCTATTTTTTTCAGAAACGCTGTATCTTATGAATATTAATTGTTTGCCCATAGTTCTTCATAAGTACATGTATGTTCCATTAAATTGAGTATGACAGATGTGGTGTTCAAGGTACAATGCAGCTAGGATCAATTGTAATAGCAAGGCTGCAAAAGTCATGGCAGCCATTTTGTTTGGGGGTGAATACTTCTAAAGGCCACCATACACGGGGCAACATTGTTGCTTGAAACTTTGAGGTTACTTTGATCTTTG
>NW_003546560.1:10339-13603 GCF_000090795.2 Amphimedon queenslandica
GTTACTAAAATAATTTTATTATTTATTTTGAAATGCTTTTTAATGAAAATTACATGTACATGTAACTGGCTTTTAATTTTTTTATTCTAAAATTAAAATATACAATGTTTATTAGTGTACACTCTACATGTACATGTACATATATCTGGTTATCATTGTGGGTCTACAGGTATTATCTATCTGATAATCACAACAATAATTCTACAAATATTCTTTCCCAAATCACAGTATGTAGTTTTTAGTAATCACAACACTTTAATATTACCAAATACCACAGAGTGGTTATTAGAGGATAATAATTTTTGCAAATGACCTGTATCCTGAGGTTCACAAATTTAAATTAATTTTTGCAACTTTCAACTATTCTAATCTTGTACATATATCAAATTGATTTTGAAGGAATTTAATTTCGTGAGTAAAACATCTGTGAAATTTGCAAAATTTGTTATCCTCAAAAAACCACAATAAAGTATACAGTACATGTAACTGGTTATTTAGTGGCCTAAAGCTCATTAGTAAACATAATGTACATGTGTATACAGTATAAAATGTATAAATGTACAACTACTATAAAGCATATACTCACCCTTTACTGACAGATTCTAAAAATTGTCTATCTTGAGGAGTCTGACCAGTCCTTAATGGTCCATCATCAACAGTGAAACCATTCCTCCAAAACACAAGTTTCTTAGTGACCTTTTCTTTACCAATAGTCACTCTTATACCAGGAACATAATCACTGGGTCCTTCTGTATCGCCTAACCTAAACCCTAATCAACAATACAAATAAAACTAATGTCATTATAAACCATTACTGTGATGTAAAGAGCCTACAATGCATACTATTTAAAAACAACCCTGTACTATATACTCACAATAGCTCGTGTTTTTTTTTCCAAAAAAGGTCACTCCAATTTTATTACATTTTCTGATACATATAGATGTCTTTATGCTATGTAGAAAGTTTCAGCTGTTTCCCACAAAAAAATTTCGAGTCATAATTATTTCTGTAAAAGTCAATTTTGAAAAAAATGCTATAGCTCACTTTTCCCAAAAATGGCTCCAGAATTATTTCAAATTTTTATTACAATTTTTGATACATATTGATGTCCTTCTGCTGCGTGTATGTAGAAAGTTTGAGCTGTTTCTGACAAAAAATTTTCAAGTTGTGAGCATTTCAAAAAATGAGCCAATTATTAAAAAGTATATAGGACTGTAGCTTTTTCAAAAAGTGGCTCTGAAATCACTGCTAAATTTTTTTACATTTTCTTATGCAAATTTATGTCCTTACACTACAGAAAGCTTAAACTGTTTCCGACAAAATATTTTGCAGTTACATAAGCATCTTCTTTAAAATGGGCTAATTTGGGAAAATTTTGCTTGTTTTTTTTTAATATTACTAAAATGTAATTTTTAAAACCTGCTACATGTACATGTACATGTACTGTATATAAAATTACTAAAATAATTTGAAGCAAAATACGTGTACGTTGCATAAAATGTGGGCAATCTAATGACACATGACACAAAAATTACCAATTTTATACAATTAACTCAATACTTTTCACAGACTTACTACCTAACCTGTTCCTGTGAATTTACGATCATTCTCTCTCAACTTCTCCATGTCTTCAACAGGAACAGCTCCTTGTCTGAATATACAATTAAAATACACATCAATACCAGATCTGTAATGTATAATGCATGTACCGTATAGCTCCAATTTTCGTCAGTCAAAAATTAAGTCAAAATCTTAATTTCTTGTTAAAATTAATTTTCGTCATTTTTGCTATTAATCCGCATACATGTACTACCCACGTGGAACAAAAATTTCTTTGGTTAAAAATATCATAAAGCAAAGTACCTGACAAATTTGACGGAAATTTTGACTGACAAAAATTTGGAGCTATACATACTGATACTGACACACATATACATGTATGTACATGTACATGTACACTGTTGTACTCACGCAAATTCAATCATATGATAAATACCAAAAAAAGAGCTTATTATAAAAATTTAACTAAAACTGGCCAGAAACAATGCTGTATTCTTGTACATGTACATGTACATGTACATGTAAATATATAAGAGAAAATCTATTTGACTACAGTACCTTCAAAAATGTAATACTGTACGGGTATAAAATTCCGTGGGGTATTCAATTTCGAGGATTTCGTGGGTGACTTCTTAACCACAAAAATTAATACCATGGAAATGTTCACTACGCATGCGCAGCATGTAAAAATCAATGATTTAGTGCAAGTGTATGTGTAAAAACACGATGTTTAACCCCCTCAAAATCAAAGAATTATAAGCTTTTCACAAAAACACAAAATTTTATACCCTCAAAATTTACTACCAGTACAGTATGCAAGCATAAGAATAAGTAATTAGTTTTAACAGTTGCTATATACATGCATACTGTACATGTACATGTACATTACATGAACTTTCTACTGTCTACTGCATCAGTCTGCATGCTCAAAAGGAAAGAATTCATCATCTTTCCTACTTTTCAAAAGCAGGCACTACTAAAAAGAATGTAAAACATTGAGGGGCTCCGCCTCCTGACCGCACCTCTCAGCCACGCCCTGACATACATACCAGTTCTTGTAAGTAAGGGCTTCGCCCAATTATTCCAAAATTAGTAGTTCTACTATTAAACAGAAGCTACCAACTCATGAACCAGTACCTTCTACAGTTAAGTAGTAGTTATACATGCATGATTATAATAACCATACATAATTTTGTACAGTCATTAAAAAGAACTACATTAACTACAAGTTATTAATGGTGCATATACACATACAGGTAATGAACTACATGTAGCTCTTACTTTTTAGCTGCATCAAACACGTCCTTTGCTAAATCTTTCTTTTTCCTTGGAGGACCAGATATCAGTTGACCACTAAAACAATACATGTACATAACAAATTAACGTTCGTACTAGTGTACCTGTGTTCTGATCCTCCAGCAAAAAAAGACTGTCCTTCATCATCTTTGGTACCTTCACTTGAAGTGTAATCTGACAAACTGGCCACTTTACTGGGTGTACATGTACAAGAAAAAGATAAAAATTAATAATAATTGATAATAACTTCTTACAAAGTATATACGTGTACTGTATATCTTTACATAAAAGCCGGGTGCAAATAAATACCGGTTTAGCAATAAAATGGAACTATAAATACACAAATCTAGCCTTAAACTAACATATACAAGTAAATAAAAAACATTAAAAATGGAAAAGTAGTAGGA
>NW_003546560.1:13613-16280 GCF_000090795.2 Amphimedon queenslandica
AGGCTACTACATGATAACTATAAAACCATGTCTTTCATGCAATGGTGTAGGATTTGTTATCACACCACTTTGCAAGTACCCTCTTGTTTCTTTACTTTTTTATAATTTAATCCTACTACTTTTCCATTTTTAATGTTTTTTTATTTACTTGTTTCCATTCTTTTTTCCTAAATTAATAAATTACTATCTGTTATGATTATGTGGTTAGGTTAATCATTTGATGCTGATCACGTGCGCATAAATTAAAATGGCGTCAAACCACAAACCCACACGGTGCTGCAGCTGGAATTTGTCTTCCATTGTTCTCTGCCCTTGCTTCTTTTTGAAGCCACATGTCCAGTCCTTGACCCAAGCTCAAAGGAATGATGTAAAAGCCAACTTGAGCAGTTGTCTGGCTTAAAAGATTTCCATGTTGATAAAAGAAGATGAAAGAAGAAGAAGAAAAAGTCTGAAGAATTTTGCAGAAATTTGAATTTGGGTCTATTCTCCAGAAATGCTCCCGCTATAGTACAGTCCACTTTAAAGGTACCAGGAAAATCGCTCAGTGAAGGAGAGCTCATCTAAGCCATTTATTTATAAGGCTGTACAACGTAAGATAAAAGAGTTATAAGTGTTTGAAAATCATAAAAACGGCCGCCATCTTGAAAAACCAACCTCAATCCTACATAGTGGCTACTGCCTATATAATATACAAGTAGATGCTTCCTCAAGCTTTAAGAAGTTCTAAGAGTGTGGTCCATGTTTCAAATCTCCCTGTTAGCTCAAGTTTTATTTTATTTTTATAATTTTTTGGAGGCCCCAACTTTTTGGATGCCTGGACTTTTATTTGAGAAAATACAGTACATGTATATACATGTCCATGTACAATGTATGCATTGGGAAAATTATAATAACAGGTTATTTTATTTTCAATGTTGGCAAGATTTGCCCCGTGACCCTATACTATAGTATAGGGACTTTGGCCCAATTTTCCCAATTTTCAAGCTATGTAAAAAACCAATTTTGATCAGACTCAGCTCTAACTTTCTACGCAGTATAAGTACATGAACATGAACATTATAATAATGTATCTGGAAAAGGTATTAAAAATTTAGTCTCGCTAGCCAGACTCTAATTTACCGAATAAGAGTCTGGTGCCATGCCTAATATCAACTCATGTTATCAATGTTTTGTTTTGCGTGGGCAAAGAATGTTAATCTCTATAAACATGCACATGCACTACAATATTGTGGATTTATTATTTTTATACTAATTTTATACTTGCTTGTATACTTATTTTATACTTCAGACTTGCTTCTGACATCAAGAAAAATAAAGCAGTCAAGTACTTCTCATTTTTGGCTTTTTTCGGTAGTACTAAAGTTGGAGCAATCATGGCAGCTGAATTCATCTCGGATCCAAGCACATTATTTCTTGAAGCATTTCTTTACTTGCCTGATTGTCTAACCATCAGAGCAGATAAAGGCAATCCAGTCGGCAGTTGTAGTCATAGAAGAAAGTATAATAGCTCACTCAGTTCCATTCTTGATAGTAGACTTGCTGTGCGCGGGCAGATTCTAATGTAACCATGGTAACAGTGATCTGATTAGGTTGACCAAATTCTGCCAGACAAGCACGAGTTGATGTTAGGCATGAAACCAGACTCTATTCTAAAAATTGAGTCTGGCCCCGCAAGACTATTAAAAATTTCTTTCCCTTTCAATTTTGTTGAAATAGTAATGTATGGTTATACAGTAGGTTGGGTTATATTTGCTGCTGCTAATATTCCTGGTGAAAAAGCTAATAAAGAAGTTCAATTAAATACCATGGAAACCAATTGATAGTTGCTATGACAATTGACCAGGTGTTTATACAATTATAGTGTTCAGCAGCTAATCAGCTATTCTTTAGCAGCTTTAGTGGAGCCATCCAGACTCCAATTCTCTATCTGTCATCTTCTTGTATAGATGGACCGCTGCCTTCAAGTTTTGGTGCAAGATCAGTGCTGGTCGGTCCATAGGTATTAGAGTAACAGGGATAGGAAACTTCCGTTCGTGGGAAATCAAGCTACCTTCCCCATACCGTATTAATTCTTTCTAATTGTTGGTATATTTCATTTTTACACTGAGCAATGGTGGCTAGTTTTTGATGTTGCAGGTCTTTCTCATCGTCTTTCAGCTTGTTCAGGTCCACTGTATCAACTTGAAAATGAACTTGTAATGGAGCCATGTCTATATTCTTCCTTTATTTTAGCTATCTGATGTTTATTTTATTATTTGGCTCCTCAAAATTAGAATGTTGGTAATGCATCACTTTATTTCATGTGTCTCAAACAAAAACTTTTTTGAGGTCCTTAGAGTATTTTAAAACAACTGCTAATGGGTGGAAGACCCGGGATAGGTTATAGACTTTCTGTAGATAGGGCCCTTTAGGCACTAGAACGTCCAGTTCTTGAGATAGGTAGGTGTTTAGAAGCAAAACACAGCAATTTTGCTTTATTTGTGTGTAAAACACCACCAAAGTGACGCACAGGACTGCTTTGAGGCGGAAGACCTGGAGGACTGCTTGTAGAATAGGTCTAACTTGCTAATCATGAAGTATTTGGAAATGTGTTTGCGATACAGATGTCGAAGTGCAAAACAAAAATTTCGCCGTCATTTCATGAAGATGTGATGTTTTATAAAGTAG
>NW_003546560.1:16290-30809 GCF_000090795.2 Amphimedon queenslandica
GGACCAGATATCAATTGACCACTAAAACAATACATGTACATAATAAATTAACGTTCTTACTAGTGTACCTGTGTTCTGATCCTCCAGCAAAAAAAGACTGTCCTTCATCATCTTTGGTACCTTCACTTGAAGTGTAATCTGACAAACTGGCCACTTTACTGGGTGTATATGTACAAGAAAAAGATAAAAATTAAAAATAATTGATAATAACTTCTTACAAAGCATATACGTGTACTGTATATCTTAATTCACGTAAAAGCCGGGTGCAATAAATGCCCCTTTAGCAATAAAATGGAACTATAAATACACAAATCTAGCCTTAAACTAACATACATATACAAATAGATACTTCCTCAAGCTTTGAGAAGTTCTAAGTGTGTGGTCCATGTTTCAAATCTCCCTGTTAGCTCAAGTTTTATTTTATTTTTATAATTTTTTAGAGGCCCCAACTTTTTGGACACCTGGGCTTTTATTTGAGAAAATACAGTACATATACATACATGTACATGTCCATGTACAATGTACCGTACAGCGGAAAATTTTCGTGGCCCAAAATTTTCGTGGATTTCACGTTGTTTTCAAACCCACAAAAATAAAGTCCACAAAAATCAATTTTATACGCTTTAAGATGGCCGAATTGTAGAAAACTACGAAAATTAAAGCCACAAAATTGATTTTTGGACGGATCCGTGAAAATTTTGGGCCACGAAAATTTTCCGCTATACGGTATGTATTAGAAAAATTATAATAACAGGTTATTTTATTTTCAATGTTGGCAAGATTCGCCCTGTGACGCTATACTATAGTATAGGGACTTTGGCCCAATTTTCAAGCAATGTAAAAAAACAATTTTGATCAGATTCAGCTCTAACTTTCCACGCAGCATAAGTACATGAACATGAACATTATAATATGTATCTGGAAAAGGTATTAAAAATTTCTTTCCCTTTCAATTTTGTTGAAATAGCAATGTATGGTTATACCATAGGTCGGGCTATATTCGCCGCTGCTAATATTCCTGGTGATAAAAGCTAATAAAGAAGTTTAATTAAATACCATGGAAACCAATTGCTACTTGCTATGACAATTGACCACGTGTTTATACAATCACAGTGTTCAGTAGCTAATCAGCTATTCTTTAGCAGCTTTAGTGGAGCCATCCAGACTCCAATTCTCTATCTGTTATCTTTTTTTATAGATGGAAGATCAGTACTGGTTGGTCCGTCATTATTATAAACCACACCCAAGTCAATAAACAATAACTAGATTACTAGAATGGGTGGAGAGTCCCAAGACATGGCAAGGCAGAGTGAGTAGAGTATTTTTTGAAAAGAACTGGCCAAAGCAGCTTCAAAGAGTCCAAGGATTAGTAGCAGCAAGAAGAATAACAGCTCAAGAGCACTGTAACCTGGTGCTGTGCTTCAATACCACGCCGTTTTCAATTAAAATAGCACCTGGTTGCTATCTCAATTGCTAGCTGCAGGAAAAAATCGCGAATATTAGCAGCAGCCGCGAATATAAATCGTCCTACGGTAGTATAGAGTGTTTTGGAGGAAAACTTTAGTAATCATACATGTACATGTACATGTATATACATTTGTAAATTATGCTAGTAAATGCAATTTTAGAGTTATCATACTGTTTGTCTGGTCCTGGCTTAGCAGCAGGAGGAGGAGGAGAAATTGAAGGTGTGGTTTCTGATTCCTAATATACATGTACAATGTATAAAATATTGTAACAGGTAACATGTACTTCATCTTGAACTGAGTCTTCATTATAAAACCCGTCCAGTGCTGCTTGAAGATTACCATTAGACGCTTGAAGGAAGAACTGGGCTCTTTCTCTCGTTGCTCCTGTCACTAAACAAAATTCATCAATTTGATTATCCATTATTAAAGTAGGTGTGGCCGTATAATTTTTTAAAGAAGTGGGCGTGTACTCCCATCAAAATGGATCTTTCTAAAGCAAAGAAACTGTTTGCTAGACCAAAAGGTACTTAAAAGTATCAGTTTATACTTTAAAATGTGTGTGTTTCTATTTAGATGATCCGGCATTCTTAACAAAACAAGTCAAAATTAGACAAGTATTGTTGAAGAATTTAGCTCGAGTTGTGAAAGAGGTTAGTGTATTTTAGTCAATTTTAGCAAACTCTCTCATTGTAATTGAAATATAAATATTTGTATGTGCCTATATAATGCATAGATGGTCATTAATTAATTTGTTTACTGTGAGCGTACAACATGCATGTACCTGTACATGTACAGTGAGAGCATATTCATTGTTTCACTTCAGTTCTTAATTGTAGTTTTGGATTTGAAATTTTGGCGATATTTCGATAGTCATTTTGTCAAAATAAAATCCACCATTTTAAACTATTATGCACATGTACATGTACATGCTCAATTGATTGTAGCAGAAATTATAACTCACCAATTATCAAAAATTGACCAACCAATTCACCAAAATTGTGTCCCTTGAAATTTATCAGCTATACATGTACATGTACAATGTACATTACCTGCTATTATAAAACTGTTATATACATTGTATGTGCATTTCCAGACACAGCTGCTATTCGCACGTACAGAAGGTGAAATAATTAAGGATTGTCGTCCAGTCCAAAGGTTGTGTGCAAGGTTCGAGGATATTCTTCGTCATGGATTAAAGGCTGGATGGTTTTCCGCTGGCAAGGATCCAACCTTCTGGCCTATTGTATTGAAAATATCAAGAAAACAAGCAATTGAATATATTAATCGGTAAATTAATATTAATGCTATTACTAATAATGAATGCATGTACATGCAATGAGCTTTAAATTTTGTGCTTTTTAGTACATGTGTATTGTGTATGTACTTTTGTTTCATTATGTTTTCTTATTTCATTACATGCATATATGTACATGTATAGTCTTCAGTATGCTCAGACTGACTCTGGTAAGTGCAGAGCATGGATCAGATTGGCAGTTAATGAGTGTTCACTTGAAAGTTATATCAATGTCCTTACTCATGACTATCAAATGTTAAGGTGAGACAAAGTGTGCATATACATATGTATGTTCATGTACATGTACATGTATATATACATGTGCGTGTGTTTAAAAAATTTTTGGTAAAACTACATGTAAATTGCTAAATTTGTGGTGATTTTTGTCATTGTGCCATTGAGCATGTACATAAAGATTTGACATTTTCACCAGGATTTATTTGCTACAAAATGCCATATTTTGCACAATTTATCGTCTGAAATTATATTATCATTATTATTTCTTGTAGCTATTATTACGAGTCTCATGCTTTCCTAAGAGATGAGGAGGTAGTCTCTCCATTCCGTCAGCTCCTCACTGGTCTGTCACAGATTGGGTTTGATATACCAGTAGATACAGCCAGTCTTGAGTTTGCACCAGCTCCTGAAGTTTTGGAACCAGTCCTGAGACTAAGAGCACCTCAACCTGTTCAAGGTACATGTACATGTACATTTACATTATTACCTCAATGCGTGTACACAGTGTGCATGTATTATAGTATGGTTTAGATACGCATGTACATGTACCTGGTAAAATCACATGTACATGTACTTGCTTTTTGTCAGTAATAATGGCATTTTAGAGCCTAAGTGTATGTACATGTAATAAGTCACTTTTGTCTCTTTTTATTGGGACGAGCAAAAGCGAGCCCCACATAGTCGAGTCGAGTATGTCTGTTTGTTTGTTTGTTTGTACACGTACGTCACCCCTATTTATGCGTCTATAAAAAATAATAATCACACATTTTAAAATGATAATTTTGATAATTACGGTACCACGTGCAAAAACAAAGAGCAACTTCAGTAATCACTGGTTGAGAGGAGTTCAAGAGTATCCAAAAAAAACAAGAGAAGCTGAAGCTTAAAGCATGAGTAATTCACAAGAAGATGCTCGTGAAGCTCGTCGAATTCTTCGTGATGAGCATGAGAAGGGGCAAGACTGAGGAGGAGAAAAGAGCGAAGAGGTCCAAATGCTAGAGATAGGTCTTGTCGCACCCAAAGACAACAAATGGAGTCTCCTTCTGGCTTCTGAGACCAACTATCTTCCATCCTAGATCTATATAACTGCAGAGATTCTTCACTCAAAGCTAGAAGCTGAAATTCCTTCTGTGCAAATTCTGCATTAGTGTATTGACATCAACATTCAACATTTAATAGCCACTACATCATTGTCTATGTAGACATTGTATATTGCTAATCGAAATGTTAATCGTTTTGCTCGCCCCTTAATGTTTTACATTCGCCTAGTATTATTATTAATTGTTATTATCATGTTATTAAAATTACAAATATGTCTCTTGCATAAATGCTGTGTCCTAATGTACTATTAACAGTACATGTACATATACTGTTAATATAGACCTCCTCAGGTGAGATTAATGGTGGCCTATGAATATCATTACTGTTGTTTATGGTATCCACCTACAGTGATGATTGGCTGCCATTTTGGACTGCAAGATTCAATGGAGGATGAATGACGAAAAATTAAAACTGATTCTTTTCATTGGCATGGAGCTTTTTCAAGCTACAAAAGCTAGTTGGAGGAAAGAAGGGTTGCTGCTAAGCATCTCCTAAAAGGGATTTCGTGCAATATGAAGCATATTCTTTATTACAGCTTGCTTTCTGCATTAACCCATTCATACTCCATAGAAAGTTTCCATCCACAAAGATTATTTCAGAGTCAGCCAGGCTCAGTCATGCCCCTTGCCATATATTATTCTTTGACATAATTCATTCTCACCCAAAAGGTCTATCACCCTTTGTAGTTACATTTTTATGTCCATGTAATTGTCAATTTTTAACTCAGATGCACATGCGTGCATGTACATGTATATGTATTATTATTATTAGGAATTTATTATTAGTGTTGTGTCATAAAAAATACATGTACATGTATGTCACCAAGAGTACATAATACCTAAAGAGAGTATCGATCGGCCCTATACAAGCTGCTGCATGAGGGCGTATTTGCTCAAAGTCACAATCCGCATACTCCAGTATACTTTATCAATGAATATAATTATCGCGTAGACATTGATTTGCCATTGTCACGAGCTGGTAAGTGCTTGGGGCACAAACTCCTGGATACTAGCAGCACTGCCTTTGTAGTTCATCTTTCCAGCCTTCTTTCAAGTTTCTTTCTTGTATTGGAAGAGATTGCCAAGTTTTTAAAAGCTAAGGGTCAGATAATGTTGCCACATGGTTGATCACGTGATATGTAAGTGTACTGGAGTATGCAGATTGTGACTTTGAGCAAATACGCCCTTATGCAGCAGTCTGCTATAGGGCCGTTCGATACTCTCTTTATATTATGTACTCTTGATGTCACCGATTATTACATGTACATAATGTTACCAGCCATTATTACATGTACATGTATTATTTTTAGGTAAAAAGAGTGAGTTAGTACATTCCTCAACCAGTAGCCCTCAGGTCAGTACTAGCAGTGACAGCAGTTGGGGCTCAAGTAGTGCTGATTCATCATCTTTGAGTACCGGAATACCTGAAGCCACACCCACCACCGAACTACATGTACATAATAGTAACATTAAACCTGATGTGCAGTCTTTGCAGATGATAAAGGACGAGGTGTCTGGTCTAGAAGCTTCTTATCATATTGAGGACACTGTCCTGGTTATTGATAGTGTGAGTGAGAGAGGAGGAGCTGCTTATACTGACCTCTCTCGGTTTAATCAAGCACTAGAAGACAGTGAGGAGGAGGAGGAGGAGGTTATCAAAGAAGAATCAAAGGAGAGAGAAGGAGGGGCAATTAAATACATTCCAGCTAAAGATGATGACGATGACGATGGTGATATTATGATGTTTGATGATAAACTACCTCATGGTAATGTTGATGCTAATGCAACTCCACCAGTTGAGCCAGTCCTTTGTCCTATCAGTGATGAGATACAGTCAATACCTGAAGGTACAGGCACTAGTATTGAGCCACAGGATGAGGTAGACGTGTCCCTTGCTTCTCAAGAGGGAGTACTTGATAAACCTGACGTTGACCTATCGCTAGATGAAGAAATGAAAATGGAAGTAGCTGAAGCCCAGGAGAATGATACACAAGATGATAATGATGAGCAGACTGTAGAGAAGGTGGAACAAGTTGAAGAAGTCGAATATTCTTATGGCGACATATTACTAATGGCGAAAGGTCTGTCTCCTTCAAAAGATAATGAGATGTCTGCACGAGAGAGAGAAGATACCCTGAAGGAGGAGACAGGAGATATGGTGAGCTATAGTCAAGAAGGACCCACTACTACTGATGATAATGATGTTATCAAAACAACAGACGAGGCAATGTCTTCTAATGTATCAGTGAAGGTTGATTTACCAACATCAGTTGACTATAACTCAACTAACCCGTTTTTAACTGATTTTACTGACCAACCCACTCAACAGTTTGTACAACCTGCCACCCTCTCTCCTAATCCATTCTTTGATGAGGAGGAGGAGAGTCAGCCTAACACACATCCTGTCATACCTTCTGATAAACCAACTAATAATCCGTTTGATATTCACTCATCACCAAACGTGACTCCTCTCTCTCGCTCACCGGCTCATTTTAGTCCTTCTCCTCTATTACCTGATTCAGTACCAGCTCCTGATAATACTGGAACTAGTGTAGGGACAGATAATACTAAATTATTGAACGTGAAAAACAATGAAACTGAGGGATTTAAAGAAAAAGAGGAACAGGTACAGGAAGAACTCGTTGAAGATATCGGAGAAGGTTATAACAGAGAAAGGAGTGTCCATGAAGATGAGAGAGAAGTATCATTTCTGACTTCAGAAGGAATCGAGAAGATGTCATTGAATGAGGAGTACTTTGAAGAAGAGCTAACAATTGAGTTAGTTGAGTATCAAATAGCCCAACTTAAGAATCACCTGAGGCGACACAGTAATGACATCAATTCGCAGAAGAAACTATTGAAATTACAACTGCTGAAACAAGAAATGAAAGAAGTGAGCACACACTATACATGTACACATACATGTACATACAGTGCATACATACATACATAGCCCATGTTTATTTCTGAGTAATGGCCCTAAAATCACACCCTTTTATTACCTTTTTCTTATACTTATTATGCTGTGTAGAAGTTTGAGCTGATTCCAACAAATATTTTTTGAGTTACATGTACATTTACGTACTGTATGAACATTTTTTAAATGAGCCAATTTTAGAAGAAAAGCAAAGGTATACATTTACATGATGTACGTGTACATGTATATGTGTGTACAGTACATGTACATGTACATTTTTATATATATGCGGACACACGTACTGTGCATTAGCTTAAATGTGGTCAAACTTTATTTGATATTAGTGTTTCTATGTGTTTAATAGACACATATGCATGTACATCTGATACTATAGTTGCTGTATCCATAAGCCACTGCATGTTCACTATCACTAGAATACATGTAGGTTTTGCTTTGAATATGTACCGTATTTCCTTAAATAAAAGCCGCATGTGAATAAATGCCAGGGTAGCAATAGAATTCAAGTGTAAATATGCAAATCTAGGCTTGAAGTAACTCAGTAGTCTTGTGGATACTGCCTGAAGTTCCTACAGTCACATGCATGAGGTCACAGGTTGGAATCCTGCTCTGGGCTTAAGTTTGTTTCTTTTTCGAGGTCCAAATACCATTAATCTTTAGGAAATAGACGCCCGGACTTTTATTTAAGGAAATATGGAAAATGTCTGTGTTTTAATTATTACATGTACCGTATTTGCTGGATTAAATGCCTGGGTGTTTATTTCTTAACAGGGAAAAATTCAAGTAAACAAAAAACAAAAAAGCCCATAGTGGGTTCGAACCCGCGATCTTTTAGCGTTCCAAATTGCACTCCAACAGTTTGCAATCTGAATCCTGGGGCACATATATTGGGTAAAATATGCGTATCTATAGTTAGAAAATATTTGTCTTTTGTCATTGGCATTTATTTGAGCAAGGTGTTTATTCGAGCAAATACAGTACATGTATTTACATGTATTTGAATTTACAATGTACATGTAGATGTATATGATGAATTCCTTTTTTATCATATTTTACTGACCATAAGACTACTTGTACAAGTACGTGTATCCTTAATATTTATTTCCTCATAATCATTTCTAGTTATCAGAGATTGATTCTTCTGATGTTAAAGTCTGTGGTCATCAGTTGACACTGCTACCTAAGAGACTTAAAGCAAGGAAATGTGACACTTGTAATAAACCAACAGTGAATCCACTGCAAGTTGTAATGAGCTGCTCATGTAAGTACATGTAAATTTATACTTTATTATTATTTATTTATTTGTTTTTTTTATTTAGTATGTGGTTACTTCACTCATGCTAAGTGTTTGTCTCAAATTAACCAAAAGTGTATCTTTTTGGCAATGAAGGTATTGTACATGCACACATACATGTACAGTACATGTACTGTACATACAGTACATACACACACACACACACACACTTTTTCAATTGTTAGCTGCTCACTTCAACCAACAATCAACCAACATTAATACACTACCAATACATTTTGTATGTGTACACTGTATAGTACATGTACATGTGTATCAGTGATTGAATCATTATTACATACATGTATATACATGTACATGTTCAATGTTAGGAACAGTCTGGTTATACAATGAATATATGTCCAGAGAAAGGACTGACTCCTCAGCACTTTAGATGTGCTTGTTGCAATCAAGCACTCAATAATTCAACTGAAGTCAGACTCTGTGATTACACTGGTCAATACTACTGTCCTGACTGTCATCATAATGAAACTGCTGTTATTCCTGCGAGAGTGTTACATAATTGGGACTTTACCTCTAGAAAAGTGAGGAATTCATTTTATAGTTACTGTTCAGTGTAGCCTCTAATAATGGATACTTTAGTACAAGAATTAAAGTTGCTCTGTCAGAGCCTGAAATACATGTAACAGTGCACATTGGACATTTATGGCCATTTTGCTTAATTGTCCGACCAAATTTTGTGTTGTTCTACTAACAACATACTGTAATTTTTCAAATAAATTTATTAAATGCAATTTAGCACAATAACATGTCCTACCACAGGGTTTCCCACAAAGCATGCTAAGCGAGCAGTGAGCATGTTTCATGTGCTAACAAGCACTATATTAGAGTACATGTACATATGGCATTTGGAACAAATTTAGAAAATTCATAAAAATCCAAATTTGATTGGAATCAGTTCAAACTTTACATACAGCATAAGAACATGTATGCAATATGCGTATCAGAAAAATTATGAAATTAATGAATTCTCTACTTTCATTTTCATGAGATTTTGCCAAAATCCCTGTACATGCAGGGACTTTGGCCCAATTTTTAGCAAGTTTAACAATTTGTAAAAAATTTAAGTTTGATTAGAATCAGCACAAACTTTCCACACAGCATAAGAACATTTATACGTATCAGGAAAAATTACAAAAATGAAGAATTCTCTACTTTTCATTTTTCATGAAATTTTGCCAAAATTCCTGTACACCACATAGTGCATGCAGGCACCTACTTTGGCCCAATTTTTGAGTAACTTAAAATTTTTTTAAAAATTAAATTTCATTTGAATCAGCCCATCAAAATTATTTTAATGATTTATAATGCATTTATTATTATTATGAATTATAATTTAGGATAATACACAAAAAAATTATTAGAATCAAGAATTGTGACTTTGTCTAAATACCCTGTACTATACCTGTGCATGTAGTACTTGACACTACATGGCACAAGATGCTGCATGAAGACTACATGTACATGTATGCCGAAATCCTGTGGGAAACTCTGTCCAACCATTAAAAATGGCAGATCAAGTTAAGCATTGTTCAGACACAATGTCTGAACATTGTTTGAATGTTATTTTAAGCTCTGCTCTGTTATACAGAGGTGTCTTTTGTGTAGAAGTTATTGTATTATAGTAAGGAATTTATTGGTACACTAGGTGTTGTTTGTTAAATGAAAAGAGCATCTATTAAGAGAGGCTATGTTATATAACTTTATTTTTTTATTGTCTATAATAGCAAAAAAATTTGTGCCCCAAAAGTTTTTGCATTTTTTAATTGGATCTTTTGTTGTTTAAGACACTGAAAATGAAAAACTACAAAAATTAAGGCCACAATAGATTTTCAAATTGCATCTTATATGTATAGTATGTACGATTTACATGTCAATTATTCATTTTATTATTCTTGTATACTGTAGGTTTGTTGTGGTTGTTATAAGTTATTGAATGCTTTGATCTCTCGTCCATTAATAAATGTTAAATCAGTTAATCCAACACTCTACACTTATGTACATGAAATAACTACCATTGAGGTATAGTAATAATTATAGTAATAATATTAAGTACTGTACAACTGATTATATGGGAAAGAGAATTTTTGTTGATTTAATTGTCTTTCAATAGTCACTTTTAAAAATAAAACCCACAATTTTGAACCATTACATGTATGTACATGCTCAATGACACATGGATGCACATTTGCTAAACTAATACCTGCCAATCACCAAAACATTAATTTTTACCCTTCAAAATTACCAGCTATACAATGTACATGTACATGGCATGTACTTATCCTTTTTTGTATACATGTATACATTAGGTATTACGTAAAGATATAATACTAATGAAAGAGTATCTTGTGAAATGTGAAAGAGCAAGAACTGAAAAACTGATACAAGAAGTAACTGAACATTAATTGAATTGAAATTAAATTAAGTCAATTAATATACAGCTCAACTCATGGCCTCATTTTAAAGACTCCTCCATTTTGTTTTCACTCTCTGACCTCATGAATGTTCAAGAGGGTAATCTCCTCTCACAACTTGAAGTAGTTCATCAAATGTTCCTAAGTCACATCACCAATGAGTGTGAGGTACAGTACAGTATGTACATGTACATTTACATGTACAACAGGGCTGAAAATAGGGTATGTGGAGCGTAGGACAGAAACTCTGATGGGGTCCCCTATTAATGCAAATTACCCCATCCTTATTACCAGTAATGAATATGTACATGTACATGTACATGTACATACATGCATAATTTTATGTAAGAACAACTCTTGAAGCTTTTTTGTCAAATGATGTTTACTTAATTTTGTCTTCAAAATTGAAAGTTGCTTGCATTATAAAGTTTGTGTTAGCTCCCCAAGACCCAAGATTTTACTATATGCCCTCTATGATTGGAGGCCCAGGGCAAATAGTCCCACTTGCCCTGCATAATGTACAGGTGACTAGTTATGTGTTATCTTGTTATATTTTTATGTAGAAATGTTCAGCTAATGGTACAGCATGTGCTGTTTGTCATTCAAGGGATCTGTTGTTCAGGTTTAGTAAAGATGTAGTTATATGTCCTAACTGCTCCTCACACTTTCACAGGTAAATACAAGTACATGTACATGTAGAAAGTTACCATATATCCATAAATAGAAGCCACATGCAAATAAACGCCGGGGTAGCAATAGAATTGAAGTATAAATATGCAAATCCAGGCATGAAGTGACTCAGCGATACTGCCTTAAGTTCCAGGAGTCAAATGCAAGAAGTCTTTGGTTCGATTCCTGCTCTGGGACAAAGTTTTTTATTTTTTATTTTTTCATATTTTTTTGAGGTCCAAATACCATTTTAGGAAATAGGCGCCTGGGCTTTTTTTAAGGAAATACGGTACATGTAAATGCATGTACAGTTGAATGTATGTATAATGCAATGGTGATTTGACTTGTCTAAATTTTGTGCTTGATAATCAATTTTTGTTATGTGTATCATTTACTGGCTGATGCAATTAAATATTCAAACTACTGTACTTTCAGTAATTTTGAAGTGGATGGTGTACATAATATTGTTTTATGACAGACAATAGTAATTATTGATGGTTTAACCCTTACCTAGGGATTGTTATGTATCGTTAAAGAATGTTTGTGCAGTCTGTAGTCCACCAGCTGGTAAGAAGAAGACTAGGTTCTCAAGAAAGAAAAACTAATTGAAGTACAATTTATTTAATTATTTATTGATTGGTTTTGACAATTAACTCTTTATTGTGTTATTGGTGTGTAATTTATTAATAATTTGATCAACTTTTAATTTTTTAAGGATTATAAAACTTTATGCTAATTTTCTGTCCCAAAGCATATCATTTACATGTAATATTAAAGCTATTACAGGGATAATTCACACAGTACCAAATGTACTGTATAATGTATGCTCAAACTTGATGAAACACCCTTACTATAAAACTGTACATATAATCTTTGGCTAAATTTCATCAAAAACACCTCGTCATTTTAGTACATTTTCTAATGCATAATTATATTTACACGTATGTTGTGCAGAAAGTTTGAGCTGATTCCAATGAAGTTTGGATTTTTAACAATTAATTTTTAAAGTTGCTTAGAAATTGGGCAAATGTCCCTGTACTATAATACAGGGTCGCAAACCTAATTTTGCTAAAATTTAAAAGGTAAGAATTCTCCATTTTTATTACTTTCCTGATACATAATGCACGTACTTATGTTGCTTAACTAGTTTGAGGATTCTGATCCAGTTTGGATTTTTAAAATAATTTTTAAGCCGGCAAAAGTCCCTAAACTGCTACAGTACATGTAGAAGTGAAGACTGCTATTCACTGCTGCATGGTTACGACTGGTTGACTAAATAGTGTTTTGCACATGTACATGTACTAATGCGTGTACTGATTAATTTAGTTTGGGCAATGATTTTGGTTCATTCTAATGTCTATAGGTTATTGTATCTCTTTAATACATACAGTTAGTCATGGCTGGGGGTTTGTGTGTAGGGTTTATGTTATAGCCACACCTCTTCCACAGTTTCCTTTCTTCTTCATGTGGCTGCCATGATTGTTAAATATGTGTTAATGCAATTAGCTTTCTGCATGTTGATTTTTAATGGACAATAGCAACAACAACTTTACAACTTCACAATATCAATCTCAAAGAATGAAATGAAAAAAAAGGAAAGGAATGCTCATATTCTCAGTTAAAATTTTACAATTGGTAGTGGTTTGTGTGGTTCTTTTTTCTATCAATCAATGTCTTTTTTATATTCCCTGGGAGAGGAAGAGCATTAAGGATTCCAGTATAAATCTAAATACATTCAAGCAATGGATGGATAAAAATAGTTTTGTATAAATATTGTACTAATTTTATCCAGTTAGGTTGAGACTCGGGTTGAGATGACTCTTTATTAATGTTGCATGATATTCTTAGTAGCCTGATGGTTCTATGTGACTGCAACATAATTAGTAACAACAGGTAGTACCTGTTCATAAAACAATGGTGTCATTACTTTGTTCTTCTCTTCCTCACTACAGTTACTGTATGATTGATCTGGTGTGAAGCTCTTCTTTTGACAGCTGATAAAAAGTTCTTACATATATTTTCATCCAGTGGAAATGGAATGGATACACTCAGCTGCTGCTGTAGACTGGTGTTGTATCTAAGATTAGTTGTTATGAAGGACAGGAGCAAAGTAAGAATGTATCTATACCTGTCCTATTTAATCTCAAAGTATTTCTCAGTATTTGGTTACATGTTAGCATGTCTTAAATTAAATTTTATGTACTGTGGTGTGCTCACTTCTACTATATCCAGTAATGATGTTGATGGTAGGAGTACATCAGGTATCTTCAGTGAAAGAGCTTGTAATGTGTTGTTGTATTTTACTAACTGTACTTCATCAGGTAGAGGAGGAGGAGCATCAACATCTAAATGTATCATAGATATTAGAGTAAATGAAAGGGATCGGAAACAGGCGTCTTATTATACATTGCTAGGAGACGAATGCAGCTTGACACTTGCATCTAGGGCTGTTATTGAGCAAGAACTGTCCTTTTGACACCTGTCATTCCAGCAGTGGTGCCAGTATACACCATTATTTAACCACATGACTAAGTATGGCTGACAAGAACAAGCTCTCTCCCTCATCTAGTTCTATACTTCTATCTTAAAGCTAACCCATGCTGAACAGAATAAAAAGAAAGCTAAAGATAAACTGGCTGCCAAGAAAAGAGCCCAAGCACCCCCAGCTGTTTCTCTTTCCTCTGCTACCACCACAGTTTCTTCCTCTCAATCCAACTTGGCAACTTCCTGGCATCACAGTCCTCCACCCTTGTCTCCTTCCTGTCCTTCTGTACAGGTTCCCCCGTCTACTTCTTCTGTTGCTGCCACAGGTTCCTCAATATCCAACACAGCCAATGAGCAAGTTCATTGTGTCTGTGGATCCAACGAGGAAGAAGGCCATATGGTTGAATGTGAATCTTGCCTTAAATGGCTCCATTCATCCTGTATTGGTCTTCCATCTACTGTCTCTTCCTCCTTTCCCTTTGCCTGCCCTTTCTGTATTAAATCACTATTTCAACAAGCATCCAGTCTCCACTCAAGCATAACTGATATTCAGTCAACTCTGTCAAATCTAGAGATCTCTCTACACAGTCTTGATTCCTCGATCT
>NW_003546560.1:33987-57831 GCF_000090795.2 Amphimedon queenslandica
CACACCTCTTCCCCACCCCAACGTTTACACTCCCCTCTTCAATCATCCCAGTCATTACCCATTTCTTCCTCCCCTACATTGTTAACCATCCTCTCTCTCAATGCTAGAAGTCTAATTCACAGTCCAACGTTTCACTCCCCCATAAGTTTCAATCATTACACCCTCCACCTCCCTGGCTTCCCTGACCTCTGCTCAAAAAGATTGCTCACCGTCATCATCTTTATCACAAAATCTCCAAACACAACTCATCTCACCTATTGCCAGAATACCGTCGACTAAGAAATAAAATTTATGCTGAGGTTAGACGTTCTAAAGCTAAATTTTTCCACTCAATTTCTTCTTCACCCCATCAATTCTGGTATTTCAAAAATTAAAGACGGAATCAGCTCAAACTTTAATTTACACAGCATACTTAGGACATCAATGTGTATCAGAAAATGTAAAAAGATTGATGTGATTTTGGAGCTATTTTGTGTTTTTTAGAACTGTGGCATTTTTAAAAAATGGATAACTCAAAAAGTTGAAGTCAAAATCAACTCTAACTTTCTACGCAGCATAAGGACATCAATATGTATAAAATTTGGAGCCATTAAAAAGCCAATAGTAATATTATACTGATGTACATGTAGTACTGTTTAGTAATAGTAAACTTTTTATTTTGTTTTAAGACTGCATGTACATGTACATGAAATAAACCATTTAAATGTACATGTACATACATGTATACATTTGCATGTTTTGATCATGTGACTATCATGTGACATTACATGTACATGTATTCTTCAATAGGTTGGCTGCTGATGAGCATGCAAGAATGTCTCAGTCGGAGGAGTCTATGCATTGATCCAGAGTATAATGTACTGTGGAGCTTTGATGAGAGCAGCTTTGAAATAATTATGTTGTTTTAATCCTGTAGCAGCTAAAGTTAAAGGTTAGAAATGATCCCCTTTCTCCTTTCTTTCCCCCTTTTTCCTCCATGCACTGTAGTATTTGTTATTTTATGTCATGTGAGCACGCATGCCAACACAGTTGTTTTTGTGGTTACAAGTACATGTACATGTATGTCTGTTATTTATACATATTTCAAATCAATATACTGCATTGCAAGAAACTTTTGTTGCCCCAATTTAAATTTCTTGATTTTTAAGGAAACGATATTTATAACCATGTTATGACCAAAAATTAAGTTGAAATTAGAAAATTGGGAAAATTAGAATATCATCACAAAAAATTAGACCATCAAAACTTGTCATACTTGTAAATGAACTATTTCGTCACCAAAATTAATATTGGCAATAATATGCCTGTACATGTACTTTTGTATAATGCACTTAACGTTGCTCAATCATTAAATACATGTATGTAATTATCGATTGAATGTATTCTTAGTAATACTTATTAATTTGTCTTTAGTGTTTGTCTTTGTTGGAGTTGGTCACATTGGGTGCTATCTGTGCTGGATCACTACTCTTTGAGGACTTGAAACTTTGCTACATTGGTAACGGACATTAAGAGTATTACACGTACTAATAATGGAAATTATCAACAAAATTAGTAAATGGTGGATTTGCATGTGTGGTTGTTATATTGGTAATTTTGGAGTTGTGTGTCGTTGAGCATGCTCAGGATAAAAATAAATTATGTGTCTTATCAATTAAGAGACTATGCATAATAATTTAGGTATTACCAGTATCTGCTCTTGGTTTTATTATGTCAGTTTTTCTACAAAATACCAATTAGGCATATGGTTTTTTCTCATTTTCCTATTCAACTCTCTTAATTGTTCTTAAAATTTTACTTTCTTCCTTCAGATGAGTTGTCAGTTAGTGCTGATCCTAATGACTTGCTGTCATGAGAGCAGCTGCTAATCAAGTTAGTAGTCTCCCACTTCTTTTAACCTTCCTCTCTTTATACTTACATTTCCCACTCCTCTCTTTCTTTCTTTCTCTCTCCATTTACCCTTCCCTTTCTCTCTCTTATTTTCAGCAGGAGGGAGGCAATCAAGGTAATGGACATTGTCCTATACACTGTACCAGACTACCAGTACATGTATGTGATGTATTCATGTACTTGTATGCATACACTTTACTGTATTAATAAGACAGTACTAATAATAAATTAAGTGGCTATGAAAGACAAGATTGTACTTTGTACATGTACTTGCGTTATACATGAACATGTAGATCCTATCCCAGAGAGGAAGGAAAGAGTGCACTAGTAAGGTTATATAGTGACTAGCGGCACAGTCTTTTATTGTAGCTCCTCCTCTTTTGTCTAGGAAACTATCACTGGGTTCAAGTGGATGGGTAACTTAAGCCACACCTTCCTTGAGAAAGGATCAGAGGAGCTAGGTTATTCATGTTTGGTACTACAGTACTGGATAAAGATGAAGTGAGTGGAGCTACTGTGACTGGAGAAATGGCCACCTACCTTTACTCTAATGGACAGACATTCTCTTCACTGTTGAAAGACATTTAAAATGTGGTCGAGTTGTCTCAAGCAATTCTTATTTTATGTCACTCAAAAGAAACAATAAAAGAATGAACTCTTTGATGGACTGAGAAAAGATGGACAAGTAATTATAATGAGCTATATAGTGTATTTTGAATAAAATATCCCCCTCTTTCTCTCCCTCCCTTGATCCCTCTCTCTCTCCTACAGTATGAGTATCCCAGTACTTGTGGTCCAGCTGGTGTTACTAGTGTATGTGATATTACTGTTGGGTATGACAGTACTAGACCTCCTCACTATAAACCAGTGAGTGTAACCTGTCAAACATGTTTACTATTATAATACCATGCAGTCAGTATTACTAGTATTACAAACAGGTACCAGTTGATCCTGGTAGTAAAGATGACCATGTTCTTTTTGGATAATAAGTATCAGTTTACTTTCAGGGACTGAACCAATGATCAAGCTGCTGAAGCCGGTATTATGTAATATGTATACATGTTCAGAGCTCCAGGAGTACAGTATGTTTACTACCATTTTGCACTATATTTTTTAATATTCATTATTATTATTGTTATTATTATTATTATTATTGTTATTAATATTGATGAGTCTTCACTTTAAGATACTCTATCTAGTACTGTTGATGATATTATTTATGAATTTATTAAACCATATTATTATAACTTATTATAATTATCAATCTATTTAAGATGTTATGTGTGTGATAAGTGTCTATTGTAACGTGTTTTTGTATTAATTTTAAAGATATTAGAGGAAATGAAAGAATTTATTTTTGTGGGTAAATAGTTTGTTGTGTGGGAGTGAACTGTCAAGATGGCCACTGGTAGATCAGGTTAGCTCTTGTGTCAGTATCAAGTGTTAATGTTTGATTCACTTTATTTCACTTTACATTAGGAAGAGATACTGAATATGAAGGATGGTTATTATATGAGGAGAAAGGTTTAAATGAATATGTAGCAACATTTACTGTAACTAAAGATACAGACACACTTCATAATGTAAGTATAATAGTTATATTGTGTACATGATGTGTATTAATGTGTTTATTTACAGTATAGGGGAAAGAAGCGTCCTGAAGCTAAGATAGATCAACATATGTCTTTTACATTTGTCGAGCAAGATTCCACACTTACATCAAGAGGTGATTATATTGAATTTAAATTTGATTCTCCACAATATGAACCAACTGCTGGATGGACTATTAAACCCCACGCAGTACCTTGTAGAGTAAGTACTTGTATCGTGTATAGATATAATTAATGTTTCTGTATCACTGAATAGATATATAGAAGTGATGTTGATAAGGTTGATGAACCTCCCTATCCTGATCCTCCCTCCTGCAGTATATCAGTACATGCTTCGCTTGATGCTGTTTATAGACTACTTTATACTATATCAGTGGAAGGTGTGGTTGGAGATGATACATTGTACATTACCAGGACATTGAGAAGTAAGATAGATTAAAGTGGGTGTGGTCTAGTATTAATAACCACACCCATTACACTACTCACAGTCTGGTACTAATATAACAAATTTGAAACATTGAAGGGGTGAGCACAAGCAAGCAGGGCAATAGACATGCAATGTTTAGATAGACATGCAATGGTTAGATGATGCATATACTTGTGACTGACTTGCATGCATGGAACATTGCTCACATTTACAAACACACATTCTTGTTCAACCACAATTTTGATAACAGCACATTCCAGCATCAGTTTATATAAGTGCCCACCCAAGTAAAAACCACGAATGTAATGCTAGTAAAAACCACGGATATAGCTTGCTCTTCTAACTTTATTATTAGTAAAGAATTTCAGCTGCAATTTAAGCATAATTTAACTGTATAGCTAAGTACAGTACTGCTGTAGGCATTCTTTTCTCTTGATGAGACATTCAAAATAATTTAAGCTTCGTTTAACAATGATTAAAAAGACCTTCAAAATTTATATCTGCTTTCTTAAACTTTTCTCTGCTGATGAAGTGTCTGGACAACAGATCAGTCTTATTTTGCTGCAAGTAAGCTTAAGATTTGCTCCCGTTTCATAACCTTGATAGTCGCCATTTTGTTTCATTGCAACTGCACCCACATCATGACATCAATGAAAATCATAGGCGGCAGCAGGGTCGGGCATGGACGGGCAATGCCCGACCAAAAATTTTGACCGGAAATGACAATTTAATTAATGACATCATTTTTAGTCATGAATAATTACCATGGCTAGCAAGAGACAGTCTTTCTGCTTTCCTTTGTCAACAAGCCTTCCAGAGGACCAGGACTAGTACTTTACAGGTTGGATAGAGCTTTACAGATAAGATAGGGGGCCTTTTAGGCACATTTTATGCTATATCATATTGTATATCCGTGCATTGAGTACACGCCCAAAATAGGTGCAAAAAAGGTGGGTGTGGTCAAAATCGCAGCACGCTTCGCACGCCATTTTTGCCCAACCGTTCTTCAAATCCTGCCGCCACCTATGATGAAAATATTTTATTAGAATGCTGGTAGTACACACATATAGGTGTGACCAGAACAGGCATGACTGGAGATGCACGTACATACAGAGTGAGTGAGTGGTGGAGCTACCTGCTTGAGTGGGGCTCACTCATGCTTGCCCCAATAATATTTATACCTTCAGTCGTATAAGTATTGCACTGTATTAATAGATACTAATTTAATTGGCCATTGGCACATACTGGGGACCATCTTTATCATTTTTATAATTAATTTATGTTCTGTTACTCCATAGGTCCTTTCTTAGACATTAGAGATTTACAGTATGTACTTGACACATTGAATGAAGCTGGCTTCTCACAGAGGAAATGGAAACCTCTTTGTGATGCCTTAGGATTATATGCTACTACACTGGGGGGTATTGAGGCTGAATATGCTGGAAATGTAAAAAGATGCTTTAGACAGTGTCTAGTAAAATGGTTAGAGAGAGCTGATGGTGTTGATATTAGAGGAGGTTCAACAATGGTCTCTCTATATAATGCTCTTGAGTACATTGATGAGAAAGCAGCAGCTGATCATATCAGTAAGCTATTATTGTTATTATTATTATTTTAATAAATTTTATCTATTCTTATGTAGTTTTCAATGACATAAAATTTGATAATATAATTTATGTATTGTCTTATATGTAGTTTCTTTTTTTGTATTTATTTTTAGAAAAGAATATTATTAATAAAGATTTTCCAGGTATTATATGATTATCACTCAAGAAATATATTGCATGTATTTTTACTGAGATTTTGTGAATTGTGGAACATTTTAGCTGTCGCATGTCATTAAGCATAATTATTATCAATAATGAAGTAAAAATTTTATTGACAGTTTCTTCACCAATTTGTAAAATTGATAATAATTATTAATGTTATTAATTTTTTCAATTTTAAATTATTTTGTCTATAGAGTTATGTCACTATCGTGAAGCGCTTAAGACTATTGTGACGTGTCATGTCACTAAAGCAGTAGTTCAAGGTGAAGCTCGTGTTGGTAAAACCTGTTTCAAGTCACTTCTACTGGATGAAAAGTACCTCAAAGCAAGTACCAGTATTGCTGAGCCGAGAGTTGGTATCTACTGCTACAGACGAGATACTGGGAAACGATACATACTATTGGATGTCACAGAGTTAGAAGATATAGTTAAAAATGCTTTGAAAAAAGATGCATTAGAAAAATTGATCGATTCTCCAGTAGAAAATCAGGGCAGTAAAAGTATTGATGGAAAGAAACAGACCAGAGGGAATGAAACAGCTGACGAACCTGATGATGGGTTTGTTGACGAATATGAAGCCCCTGATGGACCTGGCGATGGAGACGGAGCACCTAGTGATGATGAAAACGAAAGTTTGCTGAGTAAAGAAGTAAAGAAAGTACTTGATGGAGTACGACAGTGTTCAGGGAAGGAGAATCGTCTTTGAAGGTGCTCAATGGTTATACCTCATTGATACAGGAGGTCAAATCGCTTTTCAAAAGTTGCTTCCAATTTTTATGCCGTTTGCTCAAGTTCTCATTCTGGTTGTTAATATTTCAAAAGAGCTGTCTAGCGGCTCCACTGCAGTGATGCACATTGAAGGTGAGGATCACAGTGATGGCAGCCCATCCAGATTGACAGTTGAAGAAGTTTTGAAGCAAATTATTTCTTCAATAGCTTCTGGCATGCAGCATTTCAGGGATAGCTGTAAAGATCATGAAGTTCTACGAGATTTGGTTCCAAAGAAATTGCAGATTCTCACAATTGGTACACATGGAGATGAATGCAGTGATCTAGCAGAGTCTGCCCACACATTGGAAGAAAAATTGGCAGAAATAATAAAAGGAAATGATGATTGTGAGTCAATTGAAGCTGATTGTGTAGTTCGTGTGCGGGAAATTGATGGTCGTATTGCTAGTGCAGCTGTTGAAGAAAGAGGAAGCAAGAAAAATTTTAAGAACACGAAAAGTTCTTTGGATGACGTAGATGAGATCTTACAGAAAAATCAAAAAGGAATCAAAATTCCATTTTATTACTACTTCTTTGATATCATACTTCGCGTTGCAGCAAAAGAGGGATGTGGTGTCTTGCAATTATCCACCTGCATAAGTCTTGGGGAAGATTTAAAACTTGTAAAAGATGAAGTGATGGAATCTCTCAAATTCTTGCATCATATCAACAGTATCTTTTATTATCATGATTCTAAAGCCTGCAGTGACCTGGTGTTTGTTAACATAGGCAGTCTCATTGGCATTCTCAAGGAGTTGGTTGGACATGTTCATATTATTCACTCCAAAGCAAGAAAATATGCTGGAGATGAGGACATTATAAAGGGGATCCTTTCAGAGTCCAAGTTTAAAGAAATTTGTAAAGAACAACTTGATCCCATCACAGAAAAACTCAAAGTTGCTAATATTTCAACAAAATTGCTGAAGCTTTTTCTGGAGCTCTCAATAGCTACACCAATAGATGATAAATATTTTATACCAGCTCTCCTTCCTGTAAGAGATGTTACAGATATTAATCCTTATAATGATTGTGAGCCATTGCTGTTTTACTTCAAGAAGGCAACTCCAATGGGCCTATTCTGCTCTGTTGTTACTCGTCTCCTTTCTATGCCTTGCTACGAAATAGCTTCGACAAAAATTAACAGCAATTTCTCAAATTTTATCAAAATGAATCGAGAGTCATGGTATCGTGTTGTTCTAGTTGAGCAGGTCAATTGCATTGAAGTCCATTGTGAAGAACAAAGCATTGAATGCAGTGTGAAGAAAGATGTAAGAGAAGCGATTGCTTTTGCAGCTGAAAAGCACAATCTCAGTGACAGTCATAAGAATCCTGAGATCCGGTTTTTTTGTTCATGTGAGCATGGTCCTGCCGGAGGAGGTGTGGCTAAGGGTGAGAAGCATACAGTAGCAGTTAATGAGAAGCTGTGTATCTTTAGATGCACTAAAACAGAAGAAATATTCAAATGTGATGAGAAGATAAAGTGGAAGTCCTGGCTTCATAGTAAGTTGTTGTTGTTGTTGCTGTTATTATTATTTCGTAGCTAATGTACCAAACACTTCCACTTCTATTGATGAGTCAAAAAGTAAAAATGTATTAATATTCATATGATAATTTAATGTATTAATTGTAAAGGCACTCCACAAAGAAGTGTGTCTGAGACAGGAAGTTTTGGCTCTCCACACGAAGCCAAAGGTATGTCACTTGATTGTTGAATTGAACGCATTCACAATCTTACCTGGCATTGATTCAATGCGTGCAATAAAGTCATAATTAGTAAATTAAATAAATGTTAGTAAATACTTACAATTATGTTTCTAGTTTAATTTTTTTTGATATTCACATTAACAGTGAACGACCTTCTCAGATATGATCACTTTTTACTGCTATAATAGTGTTAATTTTTACTCCATTTTTTTATAGACCCAAAGGAGATACTACAGAAATACTCAGCCAAGCTAACTAAGGCAATATCAGCAAATGCTGGTGATGTCACTAAAGCATTGTTTGCCAAGGATCTAATAACACAAGGGACTAGAGACCATGTAGTGACAGCAGTTGGTGTATCTATTGCTGATAAAGCTGATAGAGTAATAAATGATGTCATGAGTCAATTAGAAGCTTTTCCTGATGAAAGACAGTATTTAATTGATGTGTGTCATATTTTAATTAAGCAAGGTGCAGCAATGAAGCAGATAGGAAATGCTATCCTTGAAGAACTAGGTGCCAGTATGTACATGTACATATAAAGTTTATCAATGTTAACCATTTTTGTATTCACAATAGGATACTGACCATCCTCCTCCTCCTGCTAGTAATTTATTTTTGGACACTCAGTTGCTTACTTTTTAATTATCATAATGATGCTTTTAAAGTTATTTTCCAAATTCCTTTGTACATTGCACGTATCCGTCACATTAATTAAGAAGTAGATCTATGTGGGTGTGTGCTTGTAGTTGGATGGAAGACAAGCCAGCAGTAAACGAGCTACTAACTCTGACTCACGCACGGTAGATGTTGGTGCAGAGTGGCTGTGACTAGGGGTACTACTGGAACTGGATATGAAAGATCTTATGGCCAAAGGACTACACTAGCACATGTACACTCTGGTTGAAGGCCATGCGGCAGGCCTTGAAGAGGACAAGTGATCAATGCATTAGGAGTCATTAGAGCTAATACTTTAGTTGATAAAATAATATAAGAAATGGATTAGTAGTACTGGTAGAGCTACTGCTACTAGTAAACACACTAATACAAGAAGACTTGCTCCTTCAATCAGTAAACAATGTAAGTAAGGGGTCTGCATGGCTGCGCCACTGAGGCTAGTATCACATTGACTGAATTTTATTGTTAGATTTATACTGTATAGTTGGTATATGTAGGAGGAAATGGGAAACTATTTACAAATGTAAATGTAATGATGTTAACTATATTTTTATTGTAGCTACAGCTCAATTATAGTCACTTGATATCACTGATCTTCAAAAAGTGTTGAATTTGCTGCAGATGCTCATTTCAACGTAGACTGGGAGGGACTGGGTCTGTATAAAACTAGGACTCTATCAGCACCCAACACTCTCCAACTTACAACATACTCATGATAGGGGGCTGCCCATAGGGAGTGTCTTGCTGTCTGGTTACAAAGAGCTGATGGTGTGGATCATAGTAAAAATGGAGGAGCTAACTATGTATCACTAGCTAATGCTGTAGAGAGATTGGGACAAAGAGCTGCAGCTGATGACATACGAAGTGAGTTACAATGATTGTATTAGTAGATTAACTGAGGGAAAGGTACAACAATAATTATCATTAATCTTAATAAGGATTAAATTTAATATTAATTTATAAAAATGTTATGATTATTATTTTAGTTTATTTTTATTAAGAGACTGGAGGGAGAACTCCAATGACTCCATTACCAGTTCAAGAAGACAGTTACATTGCAGAAAAAGAAGAAGAGAAACAATCAAAGAAAGAAGATGAAGAAAAGTGGATGAGGTAAATATCAATATAACAATTGTTAGTATTGATGTACTTATGCTATGTAGAAAGCTTGAGCTGATTATGACTTGTTCTTTTCAAGTTATGACCATTTTTAAGAATGTGCCAAAATCTAAAAAATTCCCTGTACCCATTGTTTTTTCAAAAAAATGGCTCCAAAGTCACTCCCAATTTTTATTACATTTTTTGATACACATTGATGTCCTTATACTAAATGTATGTAGAAAGTTTGAGCTGATTCCAACTTAATTTTTTGAGTTATGAACATTTTTATGTCAAAATACATGTATCTTAGGTACTATCTTATTCTGAAAGATTGGCATTGATCCAGAGTTTAATGTACTGTGGAGACTTGATGAGAGCAGTTTTGAAATAATTATGTTGTTATAATTCTGTTGCAGCTAGGTTAGAAATGATCCTCTTCCTCCCTTTCCCCTTTTTTTCGCCTTTCCTCCTTCCCCCTTTTCTCTCCATGCACTATAGTATTTGTTATTGGGGCGAGCCTGAACTCGCCCCACTAAGATGAGAAAGCGTCTGTATGTATGTATGTATGCACGGGCATGATGATAGGGTCGTCTAACTATTATTAAAGTTAAATAGCCTAATCTTCATTGGAAACTGGTGTGGTCACAATGAATAAAATGGTGGCTATCAGCAACTCTGAGCTTATTTCCAGCAAACGGGCAGCAAGACAAGACTAAATTGGTGTTCAAAGACATCTGTAGCAGCAAGGAAGGTTTCCACAGCAAATATACAATCTCTTCTTTAATATAAAGGACTCTGATAAGATGAATGATGCAATGATAAAGATGCATGCAAATGATTTCTGGTGTATCCCTAGCAGCAGTAAGGAAGGTTAACAAAGCAGAAGTACAATTTGACTTCTTCAAAATACAAATTGTTCAGTCACTACTTCTAACAGATCTAAAATGCTTGCTATAACCAATTGCTGGTGACATTTTATAATTAATCAGATGACTAAGTAATAAAATTAATGCTTGCACGACATTTTCACTTTTTTGTATTTGCATGGACATATATACAATTGCTTTGCTTGCTTATAAATAATTCACTCCTAGCTTGCTTATAGGCTCACCCCTTTAATGTTCTACATTCTTCTAGATTTATTTAATGTGAGCATACAGCATACCAACACACTGTTATTGTAGTTACATGTATATGTGCATAAATGTACATGTACATATACATAAAACAAAGCATACAATTCACATTTTGTACCTTAAGAATGAGTATAGCTTGATCTCTTTCTCTCTTTTCCTTCATTTTTATCTATTCCTCCATTCTTTTCTCCTCTTCCTTCATACTCCATAGTTTATAAATCTTGACATGTATGTGCATGTATACCGTATTTCCTTAAATAAAAGCCCGGGCGTCTATTTCCTAAAATGATATTTGGACCTCCAAAAAATATATAAAAAATAAAAAAAACTTCGGCACAGAGAGGGATTCAACCCGTGGCCTCATGCTTTTGACTTCTGGAACTGCAGGCATTATCCACTAGACTAGTGAGTCACTCCTAGGCTAGTGTTGCATATTTATAGTTAAATTGTATTGCTACCCCGGCGTTTATTCGAATGCGGCTTCTATTTAAGGAAATACGGTACATATGCACACACAGTTTACTTAATTGTTTTATGACATATCATATAGCTCCAAATTTTCCTCACTAAAAAATTTCGTCAAAATCTTAATTTCTTGTCAAAATTAATTTTTGTCAATAAAATTTTTTGTCATTTTTGTTATTAATCTGTGTACTACTCACGTGGAACAAAAAATTTGTAGGTTAAAAATTTTGTCAAGCAAAAGTACTGGACAAATTTGACGAAAATTTTGACCGACGAAAATTTGGAACTATACGGTATTTTATGTGTACAATAATTTTCCCTCTTTCCTCTCCCTCCCTCTCTCCAGAATTAGAGGGTACTATTAAGTCCTTCATTGCATTTATGTCTCCCTCAGCCTCAAGGTTCTGTCATCACAAGGTTCCATGCTTCAATGAATCACTTGTCATCATTGCACATACAAGACTGCCTCTGTTGACGACTGTCACATTGTCTCAAGAGTTAATTGTAAGTTCAGTAGTAGTAACAGCTAAGTTATGCATGTACAAATGTATTCCCTTAGCTATTTATGCATGTACATGTACCGTATAGCCTCTCTTAATGATCACTTTTTATAGCATACACCTCCACTTAACAGACATACAGCACCTAGTGTACCAATTGCATTCCTTACTGTATAAAATGACCTCTAAATAACAGACAAACTTTTTGTCCATAAGTGTCATGTACTGGTACAATGTACATGTATATAGAAACTACAATAATTCTAAATTGGCAAATATTATTATTTTATTTATTTACATGCATTTATTTATTATTTCTTCGTTTGTTTGTTTATTGTAGATGTAGCTCATGGTGGTGGGTTGGGTTACAATGCTGGATTGATAGAAGCAATATTGTTCAGTTCTGATTGAGGCATACTCTTTGGTGGGTTTGTCTATATGGAGGGCTTGGTCAATACAATATTAAAGTCAAAGTAAGTTACATACATGCATATAGATTTAAAATGGTCTTAGTTATCATGGGTGCTTAAACATGATGGGTTCAGCTCTAAAAGGGAACTCCTATATGCACTTATGTTATTGCATGTATTATTATTATTATTATTATTATTATTATTATTATTATTGTTATTGTTATTGTTATTGTTATTGTTATTGTTATTGTTATTGTTATTGTTATTGTTATTGTTATTATTATTATTAATATTATTATAACTACTACAACAACGACAACAATGAAACCAACAAAAATTAAACCTAAGCATAGAATGTAGATTAAACTCTACCATCCTAGAACTTAAGTGTTGCTAGCAATACACTTATATACATGTAGTTGTTAACTTGTTATATATAAGAATGGTCACATGTAACCAATTCTACACAATGCTATCACATTATACAGACATTAGTTGTTACGACGTGTTTTTAGTTCTGTAAACTTTAGACTATAGCCAACTCCTTTCCAATCATACCATATGATTCCAAACCAAGTACCAGCTCCAGTTGGATTAGTATAGTAAGGACCATTGAGATGTGATTGAAACTTTTGAAAGCAACTGTTAAACCACCAGGCACCATTGTATCTAACAGCATAATTCACACCACCATTATCATTATCATTATCTCTTGTAGTGAGTGCCATTCCATTGTGATTATATCCATTAATTATTAGGATCAGTAATCAGTCCATCCCCAGCAGTACCAGAATATCCTCCTACTGTTAGCATATATTTAGTACTACTATCACTAACATTAAAATTGATGTAGAGTAGCTAGCATTTTTCATGTTCCTCTCAAAGTCTCCTAGGTCCACTCTTAGTGTGTTTGATCCTTCTTTAGTAAGACGATGAATCTTGCTCAATCCTAACCAAACCAAAACTCATCAGTAAGATCAGTAAATCCATTCTCATAGTCAGCCCAGTATCTATAGAAATCAACAGATTCATGCTCTTGTCTCCTCTGAAATACAGTCTCCACCACCATCAGTCTTGTATACCTGTGATGCAATATTGTATAATTAAAAAGCGTTATTGTTAGTATTAAGGCTAACTTCAAATGGAGTTCCTCCATCAGGATTAACAGTATAATCACCACTAGTAGTATTACAATTATTGTACCAATCCTTACAGTCTCGAGGAGCTATAATACAAGATAAAAGTTAATGTATAATATGAGTGCTTATGGGAGATAAAGCACAACAGTATGTTCTACTTTATTACAGCTAGTACATGTACTTTGAGTAGAGTATGCAGTAGGACAAGACTTTTGTGGTTCCTTAGGACAGGACTTTGGTAGTACTTTAGGACAGAGAATATACCTATCAATACCAGGTTCACTGATAGTAACAGACTGTCTAAGTTACTAATATTACAGCATACTCTTAGGTACAGTCCTAGTCCACAATGTTGATATGATCCAATATTAGTACAGTCAGTATAGACATACAATAAGATCCTCCACTAGGAACTGTCAGTAATACTAACACAAACAATAGAAAAACAATGAACCATGAACCATTGTAACTAGCTAGTATGGACTGTAGATAATTTTGTTGAGTATATTTATAGTATAGTGCGTGGGTGCATCAAAGGCTCCGCCTGTATATCTCATACAGCACAGTTTGTGGTCCATACTAGGGTTAGGCAAATTATGCTACAGCATATTATGGCACGTTAGTATGCTGGCATACTTGAAGCATAATGTTTTATTAAATTTCTAACAGCCGGATGCATGTATAAGAAACTTGATAGTTGATATTTGAGTAAAGCTTAAAATATGAGCATATAATAATGAGCATAATTGGATTCATTTTAAAGTATAGTAAGACGGAATTTAGGGCTGTGCCTAAAGTCATATAAGGTGAAAATTGAAGCATAGTTTGCCTAGCACTAGTCCATACAGCACGTTTATGGTTTCCTGTTGTATTAACTTTGACCACCTCCAACTAAGGAGAGAAGCACGAGAAAATTCCATGAGCAGATAGTGCCTTTGATGCACCCATGCACCTTGACCATAAACTAGTTCAAGCACAGTTTCTTGTGCTGTATGGGAAATACAGGACACATGCTTTAACTAATACAAATTGTTTAGCGTATAAAAGTGGAAATTTTGACATCTATGAATGAGTGTGGTTAATAATCAACTATTGAATATGGTAGCTATTATAGACTGTAGATATTGAGGAAGTGCTGCATGTATCCTGGACAATATGTATATTGCATGTACCGGTATATTGTTGTGCCTTTCATCTTATGGCTTCCGATTGTACAACTGACTCTACACAATTTGAGTTATAGCTTCAGTAGGAACTGTCAGCACTATAAACAGAACAGTGAATCACAATCCATTGCTAGCTAGTATGGACATAACTAGCTGGACTATGGACCCCTGCCCCTTTGCTAGGGATGGGGCAAGACTAGGACTGTGGATATTATTGGCAGCCACGCATAATTTGTACATTACACATTACAATCATAGTGAGATTAGAGAACACATTATTAATTTTACTGTATCAATTTAATGTACAGATAAATCCTCTACAATATCCTATATAGCTCTATGACCTATGCTCTTTATATTCTGCATTTTTGTTGCATTCAATGCAGTTTGCAAGCTAATTTTAAGAAAAATTGAAAAATTTGAAAAAAATTTGGACAGACACATCCTTATTGTTCTGTTTTGTGTTTTTCACATTGCTTTTTGAAATATTAATAACCCTCTTGTTCTTGTTATAGAGTTGTGTTTAAGTTCAAAGGTGCCCATAAGTCTAACAATGGCACTGATGTGAGTTCTTGACAGATTCCTGAATCCTGAGATACTGTGCAGGATTCCTGGGTTAGAACAAAAATCAGGAGTATGAATACAACTATTCAATAAAGACTTCTCATTAGCTGTATCTGCAGTATCTCTCGTAAGTCTCTCTTTCCTCCTTCCCTTCATTATTATTATTTTCATGTCTTCTTACATCTATTTTAATTATGCAAACTGCATATTATGATTGCAAATTTTTTGTGATCAGTGGGAATGATTTGGCTAATCTGTGGCCATGTGCCATATGAGCATGTGCATAATAGTTTGTTTTATATTGGCAAAATATCAAATTGAAATTACAACCTATACACAGTACTAATTTGTATTCATGTACATGTACTAATGTACTTCAAGCAATGACAAATTAGACAATTTGCCAGTATATAGACCCATCCCAAAGCTAATTATCATGATTACTAATTGTACCGTATATGCCAGAGAAATAATTTTATAATGATATTCATTGGTCATTAATAATATTCATGAAGCAAGTGTCACACCCATTGGACGGCAAGATGGTAGAGTCTGAATGAGTGTGGAGAATTTCATCGCCTAAAGCAAGCCTAATTCCAAGTTCATTGGGCTCCTCACTGTTCCAAAACAAAGAAAACAATGGGCACCAGCTCCTACAAGTGATATATAAAGTTCTAGTGAATTAAGTACGAAGATCCAGTGATGTGGTAGATGCAGCTTTATCAAAATCTTGCTCATACAACGAATCTGGAGCTTATTTACTCCTTACAGCTTCTCTTAATGCTTTTTTCAATTATTCTTCAGTTTGAAAGCTGGAGAGCTTGAGATCAGGATTCAGCACATACATTGCCAGTATCTCTTGCCGTCCAGTGTGGGCGGCTATTGAATATATACGGTGCAATTAGTGGTCACGATAATTAGCCTCGGGATGGGTCTATAGTATACATGTAAAGGCAGCTATGTTGTAATCCTTACATTATAGATGTATAGACAGTGCATATAAAAGAAGGCTAAGTAGCTACCCCGCAGTTACTCTACTTTTGTATAGGTAGTTCGTTGCTCCTTCTCTGCGCATGCTTAATGTGACAGTAGCAGGACAGTAGCGCGACAGTAGAAGACAGTAGTGTGACAGTAGAATGGAGCAAAAAAATCCTAAATGGGCTTCCAGAAGGAGAGAGTGGCATTATAGATGAACTTGGAGAGTACAGACAACCAAAAGAACCATCCACAAGTTCTACTACAGTACATGTGACTGGGTGGGATCACAGCATAACGCAGCGAAGAGTAACGAAGAGTAGTGAAGTAGTAGCGAAGTACCTACGAACTACCTTCAAGGTTCTCTTCTCTACTGTACCCTACTTAGCCTTTTTTATGTGTACTGTACATGTAACTTTTACTCCTCCCTTTTTCTCCTCAAGATGATATTCACGCAGTACAGAATACACTTGAGTGGAGCTAGAGTTCACTAGTTTAGTTTGAATCAGTTCTTGCTGATCATTACAAACTAATAGTCCAGCCAGTGTTCATTAGGAATAATATCAGCTCACATTACTGAGGTCTATCCTGCTAAAGGTCAGTCATTGCATGTACATGTACAGTGCAGCCTCTTTATTAAGGATGCCATTGGGCCCACACTACGGAGCACTAAGTGAGCTAAAAGAGGCTAGCTCTGCATGTGAGTTTGACAAGCAGTATGTGGCATTTGGAGCAAATTTAAAATTTATAAACAATTCATTTTTTTATCAGAATCAGCTCAAATTTTCTTGATGCATGTAGCATGTATTGTGTATTTAAAACAATTATAAAAATGGAGAATTTATTCCTAGATTTTTTGATACAATTTGGCTGAAGTTAGTAAAGTTACTTTACTACAAGTGTAGTTTAGGGAGTGTGACCCGATTTTTGAGCAATTAAACAATTTTTTAGTCCAATTTTGATCAAAATGAGCTCAAAAGTGATGCACAACATAAGGACTTGTATAGATCTATGTATCAGAAAAAATTTAAAAACAGAGAATTCTTTTCTTGTGATTTTGTTGAAATAACCTGTCTTGACTTTAGCCTAATTTTTTAGCAACTTGACAATTACTGGGGTATATGCTGGCAAGAAGCTACATGAGTGCTATGCTAAAATCCTCTGGGGAACCATAATAGAGAGATATCCTCATTTCAGTAGTACTTTTGTATAGGTTTATACCAATAAGGTCATTACAAAATGTCCATTAAAAGGTGTCCTTATCTATGTACATGTATGCTACACTTTTTATTGCACTGTATTATAAGCATATATTATAATTATCCTTCATTACCTTTTCATTTACCTGGTATTATTTTATCATAGGTATTAATTAAAAGGATCCATCAGATTGTCCAATGTTAGGTGAATGTGTTCATAGAACTCTGTGGCTCATTAAAAAGATATTCTCATCACATCAAAGCTAATTGGAGCAGTTTCAACTTCCAAGTGTCATGCAGAGAATGCTTCACTAGCTGCTTTCTTGCCTTCTATCCTTCAGCTCTTCTCAAGTGGTTCTCACTTTGTACTCTACTGCAAAAATAGATCCAGTAAGAAATGGAGAGAGGGGGAGGGTGAGAAAGGGGAATTTGAAGGAGAAATAGGGAAGAAATGAAGGATGTTTTAGCTTTGCAATATTTACATTGTACATGTACATAAACTATTGTTGCTTTTATGTGTGTTAATGAATTTAAAGGGCTCATATTTCCTTGAATTGTCCCTTTTAAAAATTTTAGCTTTTGTATGCCCTGTAACTGTATTCAGACAAGTATACACTAGTTCAGTGGTGGCTAATAATAGTATTCAATGAATAATCCTCACAATTAATCACCATTCTAAGGCTTTCTTTTTTATTCCTCCCTCTCCCTCTTTCTCTCTTTTTGTCTCCCTCAGTATGATGCTATTCCTGGTTTCCTTGATAATAATTAACTACGCTGTCACGCCCATTCATTGAAATAATTCTATAACTGTTGGACATGTCTTTAATCTTGTTGCCGAGAGCCCAACTGCTATGGATTGGAATTATACATGTACATGTAGATGTATTATAATGTTTCATCATCCACAATTGTCTATTTCATTTTAGTCTTTTCTCTCCTAAGAATTACACACTGGGTGACATTGAGATTCTTAGCATAAAGGTATAACATGTCACATGATAGTGACAGACAGTCATGACTTGTAATATTATATAGTCTGTAGGTTAGTTAGCAAAAGAGGGAAAGATCGATTAGACCAATCAGATTCAGTTTACAAAAATCATAGAAACAGCCACCATCTTGAAAAACCGACCTCAATCCTACATATAGGCTACCACCTATATAATGTACTTAAGGATGGAGGACACTGGGCAGTTAGTGGCTGGGAGCATTCCAGCTTAAGTACTCTGGAATGATAGAAACCAATCACATACAAGGATTTTGGTATCCAGTTAGAAGACTGCTGATTATATGTTTTGATATGACGTTTTGAGGCAGAATTTGGCATTGGAAGAAGGTATTGAAAAGGAGAAATAGAGGCATTTTGATTAATAATGACATCAAAAGATACCTCAAAGAAACACTGGCAGATCAGTAAAACAAAGGTATGCCAACAATGCACAACTTGTTGCTATGAGTACATGTACATGTATATGGATGAGAAGTGTATGTACATGTACATGTATGTGGTTTGTGGCTATGGAGTTGTATATGTAATACGTGGACCTGCTGTGTGAGTATAAACTTTCCTACTGTGTGCTCAACCCTTGATATCTTTTGTTCTTCATTTTCTTTTTACTGTCTTCATTCCGCCAAGAATACTACTACATTACTATATGCATTACGTCTAATTGTACATGCCTACTCAATTCCTTCCTCTATTCTTCATACCACTCATACCACTACTTCAAGTATACCATTAGTTGTACTCTCACAAATGTATCATCTTAACTTACTGGGCACACATAAAAAACAATAATGTATCAAACAGTTCATCAGTATATTCTCAAAATTTGATGTACTACTCATAAAAGCTAACTGAAATATCTTCATTATTTGTACTTTAATCTGCACACACCCTCAGCTAAAGGTAGTCAGTACTTAGTGGTAGTGTTTAGTACCTTATTGAACCATGGAAAACTAGGACGAGATGCACAGCAATTGCCTTCAAGACCACCACATCCTTTGCCATCCTACAATGCATCAGATGTATAGAGTACAAAATCATATGTACCATTAGCAGGATTACGAGATTCACAGAAGTAGTCATTACCAATGAAAGACTGAAGAATTGAGTTTTGAGGACTACCTTGAGCACAAGGACAATTACAAATACTATTAGCATTTTCAAGTTATCCAGACATGTTGATGAAGAGACCTATGAGTGATACTAACACCATCACCATAATCAATATCATTGTATGATTTTCAAGGTCACCAATAGTATGCGCAACTGCATAAGGTGAAGCATATTGATATCCCACTACTCTACCACACACTTGAGAGTAACTGATACCATTAGATGGAAACTAAACTGATAAACACCTGCCTACACTTGATGTTGCTCTACCACAAGCTCTAACTCCTCCTGACTGCATGGTACAGTCTAAACCCAGAAGGACAGTTCTTGTAGCATCAGTCATATCCAGATATGCTAGTCTTGTCCATCTTCCTTCTGAACCATAGTGTATGCAGCTCTTCCATATTACAGTAAATATTCATTGTTTCTTCATTAGTTAAAATGCTGTTAAAGAAACCTGACTAATGACACAGAAATATGTCATTCATGTACTTATGCCTGTATAGTGGTTATTGTTTTAGAAGTTTTCGCTGTCCCAACTCATTCCAACATGTATGCAAGAATATCAATTAGACTATACATTTTACTTTAGAGTCAGTATAATAATCAATTTTTTCTGGGTTTTTACATTATTTTGTAAAGGTCTTTATTATAATGTTTGAATTTATAATTGAGATTATGACTTTTTTTATCAGCAGACTGAAGTAAGAATACTGACACTTTCAAAATTACCTATACCAGAAATGCCCTCTATTGCATCATATGTATTACTTTTAAATTATTTTCAAATCAACTACTCAAAAATCAAAAAACAATGATAAACTAACTACAAATAGTCTACTATCATGCTAACTATCTACCAACACACACAATATGTATCAAACTGTTCATTAGTACACTTCATTTGACGTACAGCTCATAAAAGCTAACAGGAGAGTCCTCATCATCACTACTTTGTTCTGCACACACCCTCAGCTCAAGGTAGTCAGTAGTGGCAGTGTTTAGTACCTTATTGAACCATGGAAGACTAGGACGAGATGTACAGCAATTACCTTCAAGAATACTACATCCTTTACCATCCCACAATGGATCAGACGTATACAGTATGTATTGATATGTACCATCATCAGGATTACCAGATTCACAGAAGTAGTCATTACCAATAAAAGACTGAAGGGTTGAGTTTTGAGGGCTACCTTGAGCGCAAGGACAGTTGTATCGATGGTCATTACTAGGATTAAAAATACTGGATTCAAGTAGTCCAGCCATTAGTGTCCAGATATGTTGACGAGGAGACCCACGAGTGATGCTAACACCATCAACATAATAAGAATTAAGATCATTGTGACTTTGGAGGCCACCAATCCTATGATCAGCTGCATCAGTTGAAGCATATTGATATCCTACTACTCTACCACACACTTGAGAGTAACTGATACCGTTAGATGGAAACTGAACTGATACACAACTGCCTTCATTTATATCTGATGTTGCTGGTCTACCACAAGCTCTAACTCCTCCTGACTGGTACAGTTTAAACCCAGAAGGACAGTTCTCTGTAGCATCAGTCATATCCAGATATCCTAGCCTTGTCCATCCTCCTCCTGAACCACACAGCTCCTCCATATTGCAGTAAACATATTGAGTTCCATCATTAGTTGCCAGTAGATATACACCAGAAGGACTGTTTGGTTGTTTGTCCTTTATCTCTTGACACGAAGTAGGGATAGGAGAGAAGGAAGATGAGTCATTTTGTAACATGATAAGGTCTTCCACTAGTAGCAGTATATCATTGATAACTCCAGCATTAGAAGTAGCAGTCTCCTTGATATGAGAGAGAGAAGAAATGATACCGTCCATTTTCTGTTTTATCTCTTGAATATCTTGACCATTGTTCCTGGTAGTATTGAATATTTCATTCAATAGTCCATCATCAGTGTTGTATTGATTGGTATCAGTATTACTGGTATCACTGCAGGTAGAGCAGGCTGCAGTACAGGTACTGTTAGCAGCATCAAATGTAAGAGCAAGATTAGAACTGCTGATAAACTGAGGGAGACAAGCAATAGCTAGTATAAGAAGAGAGAGCATTATTATTCTCTTTGTAATGATTGTTTACTGTTTACTCTTCACTCCTTTTATAATATTCAGAAGAGCCTGACTAATGATGTCAGACATGATGCTGTATGTAATGAGAAACATTCAAAGAACGTACTCTAGTCTAGTAAATTTCAACCAAAAATGTGCAGGTGTTTTAGTAGTAGACTAGCACTATCAATTTGCATACCTTTCTGTTTGAGTGCATGAGCAAATTGAAATACCATCGTTTTTAATTTTAATTATTATCTTAAAATCAACTAAAAATAACACATAACTAAGGCTAACTATAAAAAGCTAACTTTTGACACAATTCTATCAAACTTTTCATTAGTATTGTCATGCATCATTTGATGTACAACTCATAAAGGTTCTTCATTACTTGTACTTTGATCAGCACACACCCTCAGCTCAAGGTATATAGTTAGTGTTGGATAAACACGCATAACCATTGATAACCATTGTGTCATGAACATAAATTAATCATTAATAACCATTACATAACCATAACCACACATAACTATACCATTGATAACTTTACATAATTGATAACCAAACATAACCATACACAATCAGCAATTGCAGATACATGTAGTCACATCACCTTGAGTGATAAGTAAATATGCACTAGATATGCATGCATGATACATGTGAGCCTGTAATATTAGAATAACCACAACATAAGTAATAACCAGTTTGCTGTTTGTTTTAATCAAACAGAACCTCTCTATTATTGGCCACATATGTGGATCAGATGTATAGTGTATGTAATCATATGTATCATCAACAGGATTACCAGATTCACAGAAGTAGTCATTACCAATGAAAGACTGAAGACTTGAGTTTTGAGGACTACCTTGAGCAAAGGACAATTATAAATATATGCATAGTACTATTAGCATCTTCAAGTAGTCTAACCATTAGTGTCCAGACATGTTGACGAGGAGACCCACGAGTGATACTAACTCCAAGAGCATAATAAGAATTAGTATCATTGTAATTTTGAAGGCCACCAATAGTAGGTTCAACATCATTTGAAACATATTGATATCCCACTACTCTACCACACACTTGAGAATAACTGATATGAAAACTGAGCTGATACACAACTGCCTACACTTAATGTTGCTCTACCACAAGCTCTAACTCCTCCTGACTGCGTAATACAGTCTAAACCCAGAAGGTCAGTCCACTGTAGCATCAGTCATATTTAGATATGCTTGTCTTGTGCATTCTACTGAACCACAGTGCAGCTCCTCCATATCACAGTAAATATTCATTGTTCCTTTGTAGTAACTTCGGGACTTAGTGACAATAGCACGCGTTTGCTCTTGATAACAAAGATACTTTACAAAGAAGTACTAAGAACTAATCAACTAACCAACTAGGTATCGTGTATGCAGTACAGAACTTAAAAACATTAAAAAGGTTCTATATTTAGGTACATTACATAATCACTAATAATAACATAATCTAACCATTAATATCTAATAACATTAACACTAATAATAACTACAATATTAATAATAACTACTTACAAATACATAATAAGATTAGTTTACTACAATTCCTCCCCATTAAGTTTGAACGAGAGGTGCATAACGGTCAACTGGTCTACGAACTCTTGTAGATCTACGGGGTGATGGAGGGTTCTCAGGTGGTTGATCCTCAGTAGTAGCTGTTTGATTATCCAGAGATTCATCACCTGTGAATGCATCTGGTAATTGCCAATTATCATCTGTTGATTCAGTGTTGTTAGAGAATCTCTTCCTGAGATGATCAACATGATGTCTCAAAATAATTCCATTATCTGTAATTACTTCATACGAAACTGGTCCTGTCTTTTTAACAACTTTAACAGGTATCCATTTATTCTTAGGATTGTGAAAATCTTTAGCAAAAAGATGATCTAAATTCTCTAGGTTGTTTATCAGATGTTGTTTTCTGTTGTTTCTTTTCAATCATCTCTCGAGTAGTATCAGGATGTAGCAAATCCAAGCATGTTCTTATTCTCCTCCCCATTAAGAGTTGAGAGGGAGATAACTCAGTAGTAGTAGTCTGAGGAGTTATTCGATAATTGAGCAAAAAACGAGACAATCTTAATTCAATCGGTTCATCCATTTT
>NW_003546560.1:62359-65286 GCF_000090795.2 Amphimedon queenslandica
TTGACACCCAGCAGCATCACAGCTCAGTACCATTTTGCTTTTTGCCAACCAGTGGGTGTGCCTGGCCACGTGTACCCCAATGTTTTGCCGACTTCAAAGAAGTGTTACCTAACGCGCGGGTGGTCTATAGGTCTATAGCTACTGTATAAAAGCAGTTAAAACAATGCATGTCATGTATAAAAACTAGGAGGCTATAAAGTTTGGCCCTTTTATACCACTACTAGGAGACTGGAGTGACTTTCTTCCTTTCCTATTGATTGCAGTCAGTAAAGTCTTCAAGATTATTTCATTTTAATGACAAAAATTTTAACTTTTACTCAACTCAACTAATATAGATACATCATATATGTACATCTTGACATAAATTTGGAACCTTAAAAATTTAAATTTTAATAGAATTTCTACACAACATAATATTTTTTGTACATTCATTATAAAAAGATGTGCGTGTGTTGGTGGCTCATTTGGCCATGCTGCACAGTAGTAGTTGTAGAGCTGGCAATGACAGTTCAAATCGCCATAAATACATGCAATCAAAATTTAAAAGAATTATTTTTCAAAAAATTAAAACTAGTATATAAATCTCTAGCTTCAGTCTTGAGTATCAATCCACTTGACATTTCATCTTTATTTCAGCTTGAACCTATCAATGATAATATTAAAGTCCTTACACAAACTTACTGTTAGTATTGTTATTTTTCTTCTTGTATGTAGTGCTCTTAGCATCACTAGCAGTAGTAACCACAAGTGATCCCAGGCAGCGCCACGTGGAGGCGGCACTACACTGCTGCCCAAAAATTAGAATAACCTGGCCCAACACTCTTGCTGAGGCCCAGGTTGTAAAAATAATAATAAAGAATAATAATAAATAATAATAAATCATAAAAAATTATAAATAATAAAAATAATTTAATCATAATAAATCATAAAACCTAGATCTATAACCTATACCTACACTATATAACCTGTATCCTATAACTACCTGTTTCCTAATTTCTATACTATAACTACTTTCTAATTTCTACTATACAATAACTACACCATAGCCTAATATAACTATACCTGCTTCCTAATTTCTACTACAATACCTACCTATACCTACAACTTATTTTGTATACACAACATAAGACAAGTTATCTTAATACTGCATCATTATCTAATGACCTATTACTGCCTCCCACCACTACTGTCTAAATATTTTAACCTCTACAACATCAACATAATGAGTAGTCTTAATACACAATCTACCACACAATGTGCATATTATCAAGAATAATTATTACATTAAGAATTAATTGTGCATCCTATAAAATAACAATAGACACTTGACACAGAATTGAGATTTCACAAATATCGTGTCAACGTAAACCGTTACTTGCATCAAAACGTCAGATCACACGCACGTAATTTCAACGCTACGTTGATCATAAACCTACAATGAAAGTTATTGACTTATTTTGAAAGGTGAGGCAAACACTAAACAATTGATCCTAAGTCAAAGCCACGGGATCGAGAAAGAGATCAGAATGAGAATTAGGAAGCTAGTGCCCAGGTTAATCAAGCTACCTGCATCACAAACCTCACCAGTCTACCCACCGTAACCTGGCTTAGCTCAACTGTATAGTGTTTGCCTGCTTTTAAGTAGTTAAAGGATCGAGACAAAAAAAGAAAAAGAAAAGTCTGATCCTTTCTTCTGCTTAGAGTCCATATCACACAAAAAGGAAAGAGAGTGAAAGAGGAGAAGAGAGGGTTCCAAGCATGAGATACTGGGTGCCTCGATCCGACCCAAAAGGGGGACACGACTTCTCCCACACTCCTGGGCGAAACCCTCTCCCCTCCGCTGACCCTCCCCTTCCCTCTCACATGATCGGGACTAAAAGCAGGTCACTGTGAAAAAGGGTAGCTCAACCCATACAGTGAAAAAATATGCTCATGTCTTCATTTAATCAAATATGTTCTCCTCTCCACCTCTGGTAGTCTATCAGTTCTTCTCCTTCCTCCTCTCAGAATGCTAGTATTAGATGAAGATCTAATATTGTAAACTGTAGATTAGTGCTGGATGCTTAAGCCTCAATGCTATGATATCAGTGGAAAGTACTATAGCTGTGTACACATCAATGACAACCTCCTTGTTAGCTGATGTCCTTCAAAGAGCCATTAGTAAATCATATGGAATGTTCTTGATTGATACACTAGCTCTCACAAGGTACTGAATTATTTCATCATGCATGGTAACAAACGATACTTCGATGTGATTGAAAATACTAAAAAAGATTGAAGTTTTCTTGCAAGCAGGTTGAGTGATCCAATGATGACAAACATTGTCCAGAGAAAGCAAGACTGGACACCAGGAGACGTTGCAGTTTTACGCTATGCGAGGACACGTGTACAAACACGACGACACGTGTACAAACACGAACAAAAACATAATAATATATTATCATGCACACATGTACATGCAGACACTAACATATTACAACAAGAATATGAAATATGGGCACTGGTACATGTACATACATACAGAACCAGTAAGGGACAACCAATATTATACAAACACACCAATAATAGCTAAACAGTACATGTTGAGAAAATACTTGAATAGTGAGATATTTCCACACTGCAGTTACTTATATAACCTATGACCCTTTACATATACCAAAACCATTTCATGAAAACCAAATTATAGACCTATACCATAATTATTAACCTTGCTATATATAAGTACATTTTTTATCTTAACAGTGTACCATTCCTATACATACAACTTATAATATTATGATCAATCCTTAATATGACACAATGATACCAACACGAAACAATGTATTAATTCTGCTATACCAGTATAATATCTTAATACTATACTATTACCTATGTACAACCATTGATGTTACCCTTGCTATATAAGTGGGTATGTTCTTATCCTTCAT
>NW_003546560.1:65296-68067 GCF_000090795.2 Amphimedon queenslandica
AGATGGAGTGATCCAATGATGATGAATACGGTTGAGAGAAAGCAAAAGTAGAGACCGCAAGATGTTACAATTTTACGCTACGTGACTATGCAGCATGACACGCCAAGCATACTAAAACGTAATATAATATTTTACATTTACATATGCAATAAATAGCATATGAACATTAGCTAAACTTAGAAACAGTTTAGGGTCATGTTTAGGACCGTTAAAATCTAACAAAATGTGTATGAGGAACATGTGTAAATTTGGGTCACCTGTATGAGGAGCATGTATGAATTGTGCCACTTATATAAGAAACATGTTTAATTATTAAGAACATGGTGTACCATTTTAAAATTATGAAACAAATTGTGGTAGTAACAATACACACTCACACTCAAGCCACAAAACACAACGCAGAATTAAAACTTCGCTTTTTTGTGTCAACTTTAAAGCGTTATTTTCATTAAATTATCAGATTACCCACGCAATTTTGACGTGATGTTGATCATAAACCTACAATGAGAGTTATTGACTTATTTTGAAAGGTGAGGCAAACACTAAACAATTGATCCTAAGTCAAAGCCACGGGATCGAGAAAGAGATCAGAATGAGAATTAGGAAGCTAATGCCCAGGTTAATCAAGCTACCTGCATCACAAACCTCACCAGTCTACCCACCGTAACCTGGCTTAGCTCAACTGTATAGTGTTTGCCTGCTTTTAAGTAGTTAAAGGATCGAGACAAAAAAAGAAAAAGAAAAGTCTGATCCTTTCTTCTGCTTAGAGTCCATATCACACAAAAAGGAAAGAGAGTGAAAGAGGAGAAGAGAGGGTTCCAAGCATGAGATACTGGGTGCCTCGATCCGACCCAAAAGGGGGACACGACTTCTCCCACACTCCTGGGCGAAACCCTCTCCCCTCTGCTGACCCTCCCCTTCCCTCTCACATGATCGGGACTAAAAGCAGGTCACTGTGAAAAAGGGTAGCTCAACCCATACAGTGAAAAAATATGCTCATGTCTTCATTTAATTGGATATGTTCTCCTCTCCTCCTCTGGTAGTCTATCAGTTCTTCTCCTTCCTCCTCTCAGAATGCTAGTATTGGATGAAGATCCAATTAATATTGTAAACTGTGCTGGATGCTTGAGCCTCAATGCTATGATAGCAGTGGAAAGTACTACAGCTGTGTCCACATCAATATCCACCTCCTTGTTAGCTGATGTCCTTCCAAAGAGTATGTTCTTGATTGATACACTAGCTCTCACAAGGTACTGAATTAATTCATGATGCATGGTAACAAACGATACTTCAATGTGATTGAAAATACCAAAATAGATTGAAGTTTTCTTGCAAGCAGGTGGAGTGATCCAATGATGACAAACATTGTCCAGAAAAAGCAAGACTGGAGACCAGGAGATGTTGCAGTTTTACGCTACGTGAGGACACGTGTACAAACACGACGACACGTGTACAAACACAAACAAAAACATAATAATATATTATCGTGCACACATGTACATGCAGACACTAACATATTGAAACAAGAATATGAAATATGGGCACTGGTACATGTACATACATACAGAACCAGTAAGGGACAACCAATTTTATACAAACACACCAATAATAGTTAAACATGTACATGTTGAGAAAATACTTGAATAGTGAGATATCTCCACACTGCAGTTACTTATATAACCTATGACCCTTTACATATACCAAAACCATTTGATGAAAACCAAATTATAGACCTATACCATAATTATTAACCTTCCTATATACAAATGTATAAGTACATTTTTTAATCTTAATAGCGTACCATCCCTATACATACAACTTATAACATTATGATCAATCCTTAATATGACACAATGATACCAACACGATACATTGCATTAATTCTGCTATACCAGTATAATATCTTAATACTATACTATTACCTATTTACAACCATTATGGTTACCTACATCATATATTAACCTTGCTATATAAGTGGGTATGTTCTTATCCTTCATTGCCTACACAGACTTATCACTTATGAACCTTGATATGACACAATAAAAACCATATCATGTACCTATACCATACTAACCTCATTGCTATACAAAGTACATTCCTCTCTCAATACCATAACATTACCTACCTACAACTTATGCTGTATGACCACATAACATAAGACAACTTAACTTAATACTAAATACCATACCATTAACTAATAATCTATTACCATTGCTTCCTACCATATTACTGTATATGACCCTTGTCTATTATTATAACCTTAATGTAATAACAATAATCTTAACAATCTACCACGATGTTCATATTTATAGTACTAATAATACACAATAATAATAATTATGAAATAACTTGTGTTGGCTATAAAATAACAAACACTCACTACAAAATGCAATGCACAATTGAAATTTCGCTATAATATTGTGTCAACTTTAAAGCATCATTTGCATCAAAATGTCCGATCACGTGTACGTAAATTTGACGTTATGTTAGTTATAAGCCTACAATGAGAGCTATTGACTTATTTTCAAAGGCAAACACTATAAACAAATGAGTTTAAGCCCAATGCTGTCACAGTATCGAGAAAGAGAATGAGACTTAGGAAGCTGGTGCCCAGGTCCATCAACAACCCTCATCACAGACCTTCCCAATCCACCCACTGTGAATAGGCTTTGTTCTTCTCCTTTCTCCTCTCCCCACCGGAAGACAACTAGTTATAGAGGACTGATCCGATTGTAAACTGTAGGAGAAGTGTAGAGTAGTGATGCCTGATA
>NW_003546560.1:68377-70158 GCF_000090795.2 Amphimedon queenslandica
ATTGTGACAAACAGTAGCTATCCCAATGATTACAAATACCAGAATAGGTCTTCCTTCTTGAATGCTTTGAAAAGCAGATGGAGTGATATGATGACGAACACAGTTGAGAGAAAGCAAAAGTAGAGACCGCAAGATGTTACAATTTTACGCTACGTGACTATGCAGCGTGACACACCAAGCATACCAAAATGTAATATAGTATTATAGATTTACATATGCAATAATTAGCATATGAACATTAGCTAAACTTAAAAACAGTTTACAGTTTAGGGTCATGTTTATAGAACCATTAAAATCTAACAAAATGTGTCATAAAATAAGAATAAGGAATATGTGTAAATTTGGGTCACCTACATGATTAGCATGTATATTAAGAACATGGTGTACTATTTTCAAATTATGAAACAAATTATGCTAGTAACAATACACACTCACACTCAAGCCACAAAACACAATGCAGAATAAAACTTCACTAATTTCATGTCAATTTTAAAGCATTATTTTCATTAAATCATCAGATTACCCACGCAGTTTTGACGTGACGTTGATCATAAACCTACAATGAAAGTTACTGAATTATTTTGAAAGGTGAGGTAAACACTAAACAATTGATCCTAAGTCAAAGCCACGGGATCGAGAAAGAGATCAGAATGAGAATTAGGAAGCTAGTGCCCAGGTTAATCAAGCTACCTGCATCACAAACCTCACCAGTCTACCCACCGTAACCTGGCTTAGCTCAACTGTATAGTGTTTGCCTGCTTTTAAGTAGTTAAAGGATCGAGACAAAAAAGAAAAAGCGAAGTCTGATCCTTTCATCTGCTTAGAGTCCATATCACATAAAAAGGAAAGAGAGTGAAAGAGGAGAAGAGAGGGTTTCAAGCATGAGATACTGGGTGCCTCAATCCGACCCAAAAGGGGGACACGACTTCTCCCACACTCCTGGGCGAAACCCTCTCCCCTCCGCTGACTCTCCCCTTCCTTCTCACATGATTGGGACTAAAAGCAGGTCACTGTAAAAAAGGGTAGCTCAACCCATACAGTGAAAAAATATGCTCATGTCTTCATTTAATTCAAAACAGCTCGGATATGTTTTTTCCCTCCAGTTCCTTTGTTCCTCTCCTCCTCTCCCCACCGGAAGACAGCTATAAAATGATCTAGAGGAATGATCTAATAGAGGAATGATCTAATAGAGGAATGATCTGATTGTAACAAACTGACAGGAGAAGTGTAGAGTAGTGATGCATGATATGACAATAGTGGTAAGTCCTAGCTGTGTCCACAGCAACCACCTCCTTGATTAGAGCCTAATGTCTTTCTGATGAGCTGTTCATAGACAGTAAATCTGTTCTTAATTGATAACCTCTCACCCTATGATCAATTGTGACAAACAGTAGCTATCCCAATGATTACAAATACCAGAATAGGTCTTCCTTCTTGAATGCTTTGAAAAGCAGATGGAGTGATATGATGACGAACACAGTTGAGAGAAAGCAAAAGTAGAGACCGCAAGATGTTACAATTTTACGCTACGTGACTATGCAGCGTGACACACCAAGCATACCAAAATGTAATATAGTATTATAGATTTACATATGCAATAATTAGCATATGAACATTAGCTAAACTTAAAAACAGTTTACAGTTTAGGGTCATGTTTATAGAACCATTAAAATCTAACAAAATGTGTCATAAAATAAGAATAAGGAATATGTGTAAATTTGGGTCACCTACATGATTAGCATGTATATTAAGAACATGGTGTACTATTTTCAAATTATGAA
>NW_003546560.1:93161-101337 GCF_000090795.2 Amphimedon queenslandica
ACTCATCAGTGCTGCTATAGGCCATTTCATACCTGCAGTGTAGGGTTGACATGTTGGTGTTTCAATGGTGATACAACCCTACAGGGGCTTGTTTGAATTCACTTTATACTTTCAAACCAGCAACCCTACAGGGGCTTGTTTGAATTCATTTCATAGGTTCAAATCCAACAGAGGCTCAACCCTACACTAAATAATTTTTTAAATTTTTTTGTTCTAGTCATTGATAGCTCCAGCATTAGAGGTAGCAGTCTCCTTGATATGAGAGAGAGAAGAAATGACTAATACCGTCCATTTTTTATTATCTCTTGAATATCTTGACCATTGTTCATGGTAGTATTGAATAGTTCATTCAATAGTCCATCATCAGTGATGTATTGATTGGTATCAGTATTACTGGCATCACTGCAGGTAGAACAGGCTGCAGTACAGGTACTGTTAGCAGCATCAAATGTAAGAGCAAGATTAGAACTACTGATAAACTGAGGGAGACAAGCAATAGCTAGTATAAGAAGAGAGAGCATTATTATCCTCTTTGTAACAATCGTTTACTGTTTACTTCTCACTCCTTTTATAATATTTAGAAGAGCCTGACTAATGACGTCAGACATGATGCTGTATGTAATGGGAAACATTTAAAAAACATACTCTAATTTAGTTGCTCATCAACCAAAAATGTGCAGGAGTTGTGGTAGTAGACTAGTTACTACTATTACATGCAACTAAAATAACATTAAATTATTATTTTTAAAGAATCAAATAAAAATAATACTGAAGTAACTAACTTAAGTTACAGCAATTTAGAAAAATACAAAACATTTTGAAAGCCTAAAGCCTTGGTTTTCTTCCACCAATAGCTTCAATTTTTCAAGTTACAACTATTTTCAAACGTTAGCCAATTTTCAGAAAAAAGGAGCTTTGGGTTTTTCCCAAAAAATGGCTCAAGACATTTTCTAATACAATTTGGTATTGTTTTGCTGTGTAGAAAGTTTGAGCTGTTTCTGACTTTAATTTTCAAGTTACAGCCATTTTTTAAAATGCTAACATTTTGAAAACACCCAATAAAAAATTGCTCCAAAATTATCCCAAATTTTTTGTTGCATTTTTGATGCACATAAATTATACATGTATGCATATACATACTACTATTAGTTATGAATGATTATCATAAGTTATTAATGGTTACTAACTGTTATTAATGTTTATTAATAGTTATTGTAGCTTACCTTTCTTTATTATACTTTTTGTTCATAAATGAATGGCAGTTTAGTACAGGTATAATAGCTGTTACACTATTATATGATAGCTTGGTTCTAATTTGTTTTAGTGTTTGCCATTGTTGGAGAAGAAGCTGGTCACATTGGGTACCGTCTGTGCTGGATCCCTCCTCTCTGAGGACTTGAACCTTCCTTACATTGGTAATGGACATTAAGAGTAATAATAATAGTAATAGTGGGAATTATATTGACAAATTTAGTAATTAGTGGATTTGCAAATGTGGTTGTTATAATATCGGTAGTTTTGGGGTTTGTGTCATTGAGCATTTTCAGAATAAAAGGAAATTATGGGTTTTATCAAGAGTACGTTGTAATTTAGGTATTATGTATTCTTGGTTTTGTTATGGTGTTTTTTCTAGAAAATCACCTATTAATAATGTGTCTGTATAAGCTATATGGTGTTTCTCTCCTTTCCTGTTTAACTCTCTTAATTGTTTCTACAATTTTACTCTATTTCTTCAGATGAGTTGCCAGTTAGTGCTGATTCTAATGACTCTGAGAAAGCTGATATGAGGATAGTCTGCAGCTGCTCAAGAAGTTAGTAGTCGCCCAATTCAACCTTCCTCTTTTATAGTCTCCTTTCTCACTCCTCTTTTTCTTCCCTTATTTCTCTCACTCTTCCTCTTCCTCCATTTATTTTTCTCTTTCTTTCCGTCCCTCTATTAGGTATTAAATGATCATTCCCAGTCATTTAGTTGTGATTTGTATGCTAAAGCCTCATCAGTTCAGTCTGCCCTGAGATGGTAATATTCCACTCATCACTATCCTGAACAATTTCATTAAAAGCAACCCTGTGACATAAAAAAGAAGGACTATCAAGGTAACACTGTACCAGTATGCAGAGATGTGGAACAAAATTTTGCTACCAGACATTTGTCCTATTCACTGTTAATATTAACAGACATAGCACAACACCATGAAAATGCATGAAAATGATGTGAGGCTATAATGACACGTACTACATATAGTTGTTACATTTAGAATGCTTAGAGATTACTTTATTGCTTTTTTTTAAGTCTTAAACATTGTCCATCCCATCTGAAGCCACTATTTTTATTTCTTGTAGCCACACCAACTGACTTCACGTGATAAATTGTCCATTTGTTATTATTTTTTTTAATAATTAATTGTCATTTTGTCCATTTAATTAATCCCAAATTGATCAATATTTACCAATACTGAACAGTGAGTGGCATGTCTGGCAGCTTTCACATCATTGCTATTATAGTATGTGATGCATGCATGTATGTACATGTATATGCATACGCTTCACTGTATTAATAAGATAGTACTGATAATAATATTAATGTACATGTATTAATGGCAGTAATGGACAATGATAGTACTGTATTGTTGTACTAGTACATGTACTTGTGTTATTTATGAACCTGTGTGTAGATACCGGTCAGCAATAATGAATATCCATAATTACACATGTAGAGTGTAATGTAAAGAATGATTGTACATGTACTTGTAATGAATGTTGATGTAAGTTGAAGAGAGAGGAATAGAGAAGAGCATTAGGAAAAGATGTGAATTTTATTTAATGTGTTTTTATAATTCTTTTTTTTATCTCTCCCCCTTACTTTTCCTCTCTCTCTCTCTCTCTTCCTGAAAGTCAAAGCAGTGTGGAAGGGTAACTAATAAGACTGGTTCAGAGCCTCCATCAAGTACTAGTAGCATAAGAGTTGGTGTAGATAAGATAACTGATGTATGTAAACCGACTTACAAGAGACCATTCAGTTCGACAACATTAGGAACTAGCAATGTATACCAGTCTATATTGGTGATGATGGTATGTCCATACATTATTAGTCCTGTACATGTACATTACAATAATTATTTCTGATTTTTAGTCCTTATTATTTATTATTAGTACTATTATTATTATTTTTATATCCTTAGACTGATTACACATTTAAAGAGTTGAAAATTCATGCTCCTTAAGTTTTTGGGTAAGTACATATACATGTACATGTACAATGTATCTTAAACATACTCCAGCTGTAAACAACGAAGTGTATCACTTTATGCTCAATTATGCTCAGAATTTATTACCTTAATACTGTATAAGTGTTGTTTTCAAAGTCTGCAAATTTTGCGGATTTAATGGATTCCTTCCTGATTCACAAAAATAAAATCCTCAAAAATCAATTTAATACTGTTATGCATGGCACACGTGGGGTAGGATTTGCGAAATAAAAATTAGCTAATTATAATTTTAGTAGATTTTGCAAAATATAATTCCCTTAAAAAAACCACTTATTATATGGTATTTTAGTAACTAATTAATTATTAATATTAAATATTTTGTATAGGGACTTTCTAAATACTTAATGTCCAGTTTGTAAAAGAGGTGTGTTTGGAACAGAGTGTAGTTGTTAGTACAATGCAAGACACAATAGTCACGATTGAGGTAATACTTTATTAATTAGATGTAAAGGAACTGTGGATATGAATATAACTTAATGTATACCCATAATTTATAAATTTTATTATAATAAGACATTATTAGCCATGTGACATGATGCTAGAACCCATTTGATGTATCATTAGTATGGCTTCATGTACATGTACATAGTCACTGGTTTACATGGTTATGTTTCTTTAGGTTCAGTCGTTATGTTGCTAATGTGCTCATTAATATTTATTTTTATAGCCTATGGCTTTAAGGAGGTACAGCTATGTTGCTGGTATCGTGGTAATGGCTTCGCACAATCTTTAACAAGACAATGGATGTGAAGTATACTGGTCAAGTAATTAACAACAATTAATAACTACTAATAACTATTAATAACTGATATTATAATAACTATTAGTAAATACTAATTAATAACTGCTAATAGTAATAATTATTTGAATAACCAGTATGTATATATTATTATTTATTATTTTTTGTCTTTTGTCCTGGTAGATTATTTTACCTCATAATAATAAAGGAATTTCTCAATGCTTTTATAATACATGTAACTTGATCCCCTGTCCGACCTCATGGGAATTTCAAAAATTACCAGAATTTCCCTAATCATTGATCTCTACTCTGATTTTAAGATACACAGTAGCTACCCCTTAACAATACAGAAGTATTGTTATCGGAAGCAAAAGAACTTTAGGTTAACAGTGACCTGTGTCTATACTGCTATGGATGGTGTGGGGTATTTGTTTGTTGAAATGGCCTTTGAAGCTTTTGGACTACCAGAAATGATACTGGTGGAGGAAGAGGTGAGGGATAGGGGAGGGGTTAGTGTGATTATTGATTAGTTAATTATTAATTATTGTGTTCAAATTGTTTTATAGGTTAAACCTGATCCAGATTTTTCTAATGTTGCTTATCCAGAATACCCAGAAGAAGGAAAAAGTGCACTAGTAAGATAATTAATAACTGAACTAATTTTTACACATTTTCTGATACTTACATGTATTAATGACCTTATATGCTGTGTAGAAAGCTTGAGCTGATTTCAACTTTAATTTTTAAAGTTACATTCACCCTTCAAATTTTATTATATTTTCTGATACATACCGTACAAAATTATTTATTGGTAATATTAATATTTGGCAAATTTTATATTGTACCAAGTATCATTGAGCATGCTCAGTATATTGGCGTTCTCTTCATAGAACCGCCAATCGCTAATTTTAATTCCTTGACAATTAATCATCTTGAAAGTATTGATGTCCTTGTGCTCTGTAGATACATGTAGTTTGACCCCATTTTGACTTGAATTTTAGAGTTATAATAATTTTAAGAATTGGAGCAAAATCTAAAAATCCCTGTAAAAGCCCATGGTTTTCTTCTGAAAAATGGCTCCAGAATCATTTCAAATTTTTATTACATATTTTGATAATAATAATTATTATTATTAATAAGACCTCTCAATATCTTCTGCTGAGGCTCATGGTCATTTAGTTATTATTGCTAATGATCCTGATGCTGATAGACTGGCCTTGGCGGAAAAACATCTGGGGAATATACTAATGAAGGAGGGAGGGGCACTGAACTGGCGAGTGTTTACTGGTAATGAGATCAAGTTGGGAGCATGTTGGGCTCGTGGGCCATGGAAAATTTTTAAAAAAATAAGTAATGAAAATTTTGACAATTATGTCATCAAAATTGTATTTATGGTTCGTATTAATTTTTTGTTATATATACTATTTCAAAGGTTCTAAAGTCCATTTAATATGCAGTACAGTTTCATCAAAATTATTATGATCAATAGCTAAAGTTGAAGGGATCCAGTTTTCAGTTAGTACTATGTGGCAGTGGCGGATCTGGGCCCGGGCCTAGACGGGCCATGGCCCGGGCATCAGAAGTCAGTAATGAGATTCATTAGATGCAATGTAAACAATTCCCTGCCTCAAGTTTTGATAAAGCCAACCACAAGCCACACCAGAGTACCTACAAGTGCTTCAAGAGCATTCTAAGCACTGCATAGATGAGGAAATTGTTGAAACTCATCATAAAAATGGCCAAAAGATGCATAACCATAAAACAACTGGTTGAAAAGTGGACACACCCACTTCCTGGCCCTACCATTAACTTGAACCCAGATCCGCCACTGCTATGTGGCACAGTCCGTTGTAGCTCCTCCTCTTTCTCCTCCTCTTTTGTCTGTAGGAAACTCTCACTGGGTTCAAGTGAATGGGTAACTTAAGCCACACCCTCCTTGAGAAAGGAGAGGAGGTTCTTTCTGCTTTTGAAGAAGCAAGAGGATTCAGCATGTTTGGTACCGTTGCTGAATAAAGATGGGGTGACTTCACTTCAAGATATACTCTATCTCATGCATACGGTTGATGATTTAATTCAATTATTTATTATTATTATTTAATACCATAAGATATGTTATGCGTGTATTTTATAAATGTTCAAGTAAAAGCCCGGGCGTTTATTTCTTTCCAGGACAAAAAAATTGCATAAAATAAATCATTCATTATTGTGATAAGTTTGTGTCACGTGATCAGCAAATTAGTTTCTGTGTGGGAGTGAACTGTCAAGATGGCCACTAGTGCCCGGGATCAGGTTCGAGATCAGGTTAGCTCTTGTGTCAATAACGAGACTAGAGTGTTAATGTTTGATTCACTTTATTGACATTTAGTAAGGGATACTGAATGTAGAGGATGGTTATTTTATGAGGAGAAAGGTTTAAATGAATATGTAGCAACATTTTCTGTAGCTAAAGAAGAAACACACTACATTGTAAGTATGATAGGTATATTGTGTACTGTCGACATGATGTGTTTTAATGTGTTGATTTACAGTATATCAAAAGGAAGCATCCTCATGCTAAATTAGATCAACGTACCTTCTCAAAGTTTATATTTGCCCAGCAAGACTCCACATTTACATCAAGAGGTGATTATATTGAATTAAAGTTTGATACTCCACAAGCTAAGCCAACCACAGGATGGATTATTAAACCTCACACAGTACCTTGTAGAGTAAGTACTTCAGTGTATCCTGTATAATTAATGTGCGTGTATATCAATAGATATATAGAAGTGATGTTGATAAATTTGGTCAGCCTCCCTATTTTGATCCTCCCTCCTGCAGTGTATCAGTATGTGCTACACCTGATGCTGTTCCTAGACTACATTATACTATACCAATGAAAGGTGTGGTTGGATATCATACATTGAATATTAAAAGGACATTGATAAAAGGTAAGACAGATCAGATTAGGTGTGGTCTAGTATTAATAACCACACCCATTACACTAATCAATGCTAGTACTGATTATAATGATATAGTATTGTATTAATAATTAGTAATTTAACTGGCCATTGATGCATACCGTGAATCATCCTTATGAATTCAATAATTAATATATGTTCTATTACTCCATAGGCCCTTTCTTAGACACTGGTGATTTAGATTATGTACTTAACACATTGGATGAAGCTGGCTTCTCACAGACAAAATGGAAACCTCTTTGTGATGCCTTAGGATTATACTTTACTACACTGGAGGCTATTGAGGCTGAGTATGCTGAAGGTGTACAAGAATGTCTTAGGCAATGTCTAGTACAATGGTTAGAGAGAGCTGATGATGTTGATGTTAGAGGAGGTCCAACAATGGCTTCTCTGTGTTATTCTCTTGAGGACATTGGTGAGAAAATAGTAGCTGATTACATCAGTAAGTTATTATAATTATAATAATTTTAATACATGTACATGTACATTGTATTTATATTCTTATTTGGTTTTACATGACAAGCTTTGATAATATATTACAATGTATTTATACATTGTGTATTGCCTTTAAAAAGTTTCTTTTTATAATCATTTTTAGGAAAGAATATTAATAAAGATTCTCCAGGTATTATATCTCTCAAGAAATATATTGCATGTATTTTTACTGACATTTGGTGAATGGTGGAACATTTTAGCTGTCACACGTCATATTGAGCACAATATTATGAATTAAAAAAATAATAATTTATTGACAGTTTCTTCACCAATTTGTAAAATTATTAAATTATTAATAATATTATTTATTGATTAATGTTTTAAATTTTTTTTGTCTGTAGAGTTATCCCAGGTACTACAAAATTATATGTTGCATACATAATATATATGCAGAATGTATGTGAAGTATATGTGACATATAAGTTTTATATATATTTGTCTTAAATATATGTTTGCATACATAGTGACTTGTTTCCTACATATACATTAATTATATGTTATATGTATGTTCCTATTACACATATGAATTGCATATATTTTTATCTTACATATATGTTTGAAAACATATTGGACTGATTGATACATAGAAATTTATTATATGTTTCATAGGGACATTTTTGTTGCAATCACATTATATATGCAAATTCTATGTGAATTATGTTATATACATGTGTACAGTACTACATGTACATATACATATAATTGCTTTATAAATA
>NW_003546560.1:102984-110805 GCF_000090795.2 Amphimedon queenslandica
TATATTTATAATTTTATTATACAATATCATACCATATATTTATATTTAATATATATGTATTATGTTCATTTTATATATGTTTTATAGAAAAGAAATATATTTTTCAGTTAACTTATTAAATATATGTCGTTTATGTATAACATATGTATTTCACATATATATATGTTTTATATGTATTACATACTGCCAAATACTGATAAGTTTCATATATGTGGAACATATCTGAAAAATATAAAATATATTTATAGTAAAAATATATTTTTGTATTACCTGGGATGCCACTATCATGAAGCACTTCAGACAATTGTCACATGTCATCTTACAAAAGCTGTTGTTCAAGGTGAAGCTCGTGTTGGGAAAACCTGTTTCAAGTCACTTCTACTGGATGAAAAGTACGTTGAAGCAAGTACCGGTATTGCTGAGCCAAGAGTTGGTATCTACTGCTACAGACGAGATACTGGGAAACGATACAAGCTATTGGATATGACAGAGTTAGAAGAATTAGTTTAAAATGCGTTGAAAAAAGATGCATTAGAAAAATCGATTAATTCTTCAGTAGAAAATAAGGTCAGTAAAAGTATCGATGGAAAGAAACCGACCACAGTAAATGAAACAGCTGATGAGGCTGACGATAGATTTGTTGACGAATATGAAGCGACTAATGGACCTGGCAATGGAGACGGAGTGCCTGGTGATGGAAACAAAGCACTAGGTGATGAAAAGGAAAGTTCATTGAGTAAGGAAGTAGAGAAAGTACTTGATGGAGTGCGGCAGTGTTCAAGGAAGGAAAACCATCTTGAAGGTGCTCAATGGCTATACCTCATAGATACAGGAGGTCAAATCGCTTTTCAAAAGTTGCTTCCAATTTTTATGCCATTTGCCCAAGTTCTTATTCTCATTGTTAACATTTCAAAAGAGCTTTCTAGCCAATCTACTGCAGTGATGCATGTTGAAGGAAAAAATCTTGGTGATTACGAGCAGTACAGTTTACTCATTGAAGAAGTTTTAAAGCAGATAATTTCTTCAATAGCTTCGGGCATGCAACATTTCAGGGATAGCTATAAAGATCATGAAGTTCTACGAGATTTAGTTCCAGAGAAATTGCAAATTCTCACAATTGGTACACATGGAGATGAATGCAGTGATGTAGTAGAGTCCACTCACACATTGGAAGAAAATTTGGCTGAAATAATAAATGCAAATGATGATTGTGAGTCAATTGAAGCTTATCATGTGGTTCGTGTACGGGAAATTGATGGTCGTATTGCTAGTGCAACTGTTGAAGAAAGAAGAAACGATCAAAATTTTAAGAACACAAAGAGTTCTTTGGATGATGTGGATGAAATCTTACAGAAAAACAAAAAAGGAATCAAAATTCCATTTTATTACTACTTCTTTGATATCGTACTTCGTGTTGCAGCAGAAGAGGGATGTGGTGTCTTGCAATTATCTACCTGCACTAGTCTTGGGGAAGATTTAAAACTTTCAAAAGATGAAGTGATGGAGTCTCTTAATTTTTTGCATCATATTAATAGTATCATTTATTATCATGATTCCAAAGCCTGCAGTGACCTGGTGTTTGTTAACATAGGTAGTCTCATTGGCATTCTCAAGGAGTTGGTCGGGCATGTTCATATTATTCACTCCAAAGCAAGAAAATACACTGGAGACAAGGATGGTATTATAAAGGGGATTCTTTCAGAGTCCGAGTTTAAAGAGATTTGTAAAGAACAACTCGATCCCATCACAAAAAAGCTAAAATTTGATGATATTGCAACAAAATTACTGAATCTATTTGTGGAACTTTCAATAGCTGCACCAATAGATGATAAATATTTCATACCAGCTCTCCTTCCAGTAAAAGATGTGACAGATATCTATCTTTATAAGGACTGTGAGCCATTGCTGTTTTACTTTAAGAAAGCTACCCCAATGGGTCTGTTCTGCTCTGTTGTTACTCATCTTCTTTCTGGGCCTTGCTACAAAATTGTTTCAACAAAAATTAATAGCAATTTCTCAAATTGCATCAAAATGAATCATCGGGAGTCATCGTATCGCGTTGTTCTAGTTGAACAGGTCAATTGCATTGAAATCCATTGTGAGGAACAAAGCATTGAATGCAGTGTAAAGAAAGATGTAATTGAAGCAATCAATTCTGCAGCTAAAAAACACAATCTCAGTGAGAGTCATAAGAATCCCGAGATACGGTTTTATTGTTTATGTGAGGGTGGTCCTGATAGAAGTGGGGCCAGTGGTGAGAAGCACACAGTAACAGTTAATGAGGAACGGTGTATCTTTAGATGCACTAAAACAGAAGAAATATGCAAATGTCATGAGATTATAAAGTGGAAGTCTTGGCTTGATAGTAAGTTGTTTGTTATTATTATTATTATTATTATTATTATTATTATTATTATTATTATTATTCCACAGTTGGTGTACCAAGCACTTCCGCTTCAAGTGATAATTCAACTTCTCTTATGATGCGAAGTAAAATATATAAATTTTTTTATTGATGCTAATTTAATGTATTCATGGTAAAGGTTCTCCACAAAGATGTGTATCTAAGATAGGAAGCTCTGGCTTGCCACAAGAAATTAAAGGTACATTTATGTCACTTAAATTGTCTTAGTTGAAAACATTCATGCAATCTTACTTCTCATTCAATACTTAATTATGCTGTAATATTATTTACTTAAATTGTAGATCCAAAGGAGATACTACAGAAGTACTCAGCTAAGCTATCCAAAGCAATATCAGCTAATGTTTCTGATGTAGCTAATGAATTGCTTTCTGATGACCTTATAACACAAGGGACTAGAGAATATGTAGTGACAGTAGATGGTGTATCTGCTTCTACTAAAGCCAATAGATTAATGACTGATGTGATGGGTCAATTGGATGGTTCTCTTGATGAAAGACAGTATTTAATTGATTTGTGTAATATTTTGATTAAGCAAGGTGCATCAATGAAACAGATAGGAAATGTTATGCTTAAAGAACTAGGTATGTACATCTACATAAGCTAATCAATGTTAATGTCTTTGTGTTCACAATAGGATGCTGACCATCCTTCTCCTACACATCAAATTAACAACAGTAACTTTTAGAATTTTAATTTCTTTATTATAGTATCTATTCATTATTTTGTTGTTATGCTTACATGATAGAGTACAGTATAGGACTATTAATTTTGTTGCATCATTTATAATTCTTTTTCAATTCCTTTGTGATTACATGTATGCTAATAACAATAGTCTTTTTTGGCATAATCCCACACCTTAATTAGAAGCCACTCACACATTAAGTGGGTGTGTTCTGGACTTAACACAATCATCTATACCTCGATCTGTACATATTGTATCATGTATGATACTGACTGACACAATGGAGCGAGCAATGGAGGCTAAAGGAGGTTCTAACACACCATAGATACTACATCTGTAAACATACACGCTGGTGCAAAGTGGCTGAGACTAGGGTACTCAGTACTGGAACTGTATTTGAAAAATCTGGCCCCCATAGAACAGGAGAGACCTCTGCTTGAGGACCAATCCTAAAGCCTACACTGAAGAGGACAGCTGATCAATTCATTATGAGACATCATGCTAGGGCTCAGTACTATACGTAAACACACTGATACAGAAAACCCACTCCTTCAGCCTTAGTACTAAACAATGTAAGTTAGTATCAGTTTAATTTTAATTGACTGTTAGTTGATAAATGTGGAGGGAAACGGGAAAAAACTATTGCCAAATGTAAATGTATTGATTTTTTATATATTAGCTCAACAGACACTTGATATCACATGATCTTCAAAAAGTATTGAATTTACTGTGAGATGCTCATTTCAACAGAAACTGGGAGGGACTGGGTCTAGAACTAGGACTGTATCAGCAACCAGCACTCTCCAACTTACAACATACTCATTATAGGGGGGCTGCTCTTAGGGAGTGTCTTGCTGCCTGGTGATGGTGTGTGGATAAAAATGGAGAAGCTAACTATATGCAAATACTGTAAAGAGATTGGGACAAAGAGCTATAGAACATTTGACATTAATTTTGAAGTAAGTTATAATGATTGTGTGAGTAGATTAACAGAGGGAAAGGTGCGATAATGATTATCATTATTTTTAATACGGGATAATTTTAATATTATTTCATAAAATTGTTGGTTAAATTATTTTAAATTATTTTTAAGACAATGTAGAATTGAAACAGCACTGCAGCACTAGAGGAGGCTCCTCCCATTGGTATGTATATACTAGAAAGAATATAAAACATTGAGGCCTCCACCTCCTGACTTCACCACCCAGTCACACCCAAATGTATGTACATACAGACAAATTCTTGTGAGTAAGGGCTTTGCCCAATTACTAATATTAATAATATTTATTTCTTTATTTTTATTAAGAGATTGGAGTGAAGACTTCATTGACTCCATTACATGAAGATAGTTACATTACAGAAGAAAAAGAGCTTGAAGGAATCAAGGAAAGAAGATGAAGATGAAGGAAGAAGTAAATAAATATCAATATAACAATTAATAGTATTGATGTACTTATGCTGTGTAGAAAGCTTGAGCTGATTCCAACTTAATTTATTTCGAGTTAGGATCATTTTTTTAATGTGCCAAAATCTGAAAAATTCCTTGATACCATGGTTTTAAAAAAAATGACTCTGAAGTTACTCCCAATTTTTATTGTATTTTTTGATACACATTGATGCCCTTAGGCTATATGTAGAAAGTTTGAGCAGATTCCAACTTAATTTTTTTGAGCTACATGTACATGTATGACCATTCTTATGCCAAAATACATGAATCTTAGTTATTCTTTTTCTGAAAGATTGGCTCACTCCCAATATACATGTACATGCATACGCTGGCCAATTTTTATTAGAAAGAAATTCTACATTTTATTGTGTACATGTACATGTACATGTTCTTGTGTTTATATTTTGTACATGTAAGTGTAAATATATGTATGTTATGTACGAACTTTGAGCTGGTTGCAATCAGATTTGGATTTTACTAAAATGATTTTTAGTTTTGCGTTTATGAGTCCTTGAGTGAGTTTCACAACAAAAAGGCCGGAAGATTACTTTTTTACATTCTGTAAGGATTAAAATTATGATTTACATGTACACGTACATTGTATTCCATATTGTATGCATGTAAAATGTTAATTATTATGACACATGTAGGTTTGTTGCCAGCCTCCTTCAACTGATGAAATGAAGTCAAGTCATCAATCCAAGCACTTTAGAATCTTAAAAGTTAGCTATTGTTGTTGTGTACACTTTACTTGTACATGTATATTTACATGTACATGTACATACATTGCTGTTATGGAGAAGAATATTGTGATGATTTTATTTACTCATGACTCATGTACAGTATTTTTAAACTATAAGTATAAGGCTATATTTACAGTGTATCTTGGGAATTTTGGCATTGTCTTAAAAAACATGTGGTTGTAACTCAAAAAATTCAAGTCAACATCGGTTCAATCTTTCTAAACAGCATAAGGATATGAGTATGTGTCAGAAAATGTAATAAAAAGTTTGGTGTGATTTAGGAATTTTAGTGTTTCTTTAAGATGGCTGTAACTTAAAAAATTAAAGACAGGATTAGCTCAAAGATCTTACACAGCATAAGGACATCAATATGTATCAGAATAGTAAAAAATGATGTGATTTTGGAGCCATTGTGTGTTTTTCAGAACTTAGGCATTTTTTTAATTGGCTGTAACTCAAAAAGCATAAGCCCAAATCAGCTCTAACTTTCTGCATAGCATAAGGACATCAATACATACATGTACAATAAAATTTAGGATGATTTCGGAGCCATTTAAAAGATTAGTACTGATGTACATGTACAATGTACATGCACATGTATGATAGTAAACTTTTTGTTTTGTTTTAAGCCTGCATGTAATGCAATAATCAGTCTACATGCATGTGTAGACTGTTTATTTATTTTTTTAAAAACTGTTTTTTATTTTGTTTTTTTTTTATTTATGCATGTGTACAAGTACATACATGACATGTATGTACTTGTACATTTACATGTTTTAATCATGTGATTATCATGTGACATTACATGTACATGTATTCTTCAATAGGTTAGATGGTGATGAGTAGGAGTGTCTCAGTGGAAGGAGTCTGTGCATTGATCCAGAGTATAATGTACTGTGGAGATTTGATGAGAACAGTTTTAAAATAAGTTGTTATAATTCTGTTGCAGCTGAAGTTAAAGGTTAGAAATGATCCTCTTTCTCCCTTTCCCCTAACTTTCCCCTTTCCTCCTTCCCCGTTTTCCCTCCATGCACTATATAGTATTTGTTATTTTATTTAATGTGAGCATACATCATACCAACACACTGTTATTGTAGTTACATGTATATGTGCATAAATGTATATGTACATGAAACGAAACATGCAATTCACATTTTGTATGTTAAGACTGAGTAGCTTGACCTCTTTCTCTCTTTTCCTTCATTTTTACCTCTTCCTCCATTCTTTTCTCCTCTTCCTCCATACTTTATAGTTCATAACTCTTGACATGCACATGTATACATATGCACACACAGTTTACTTAATTGTTTAATGACATACATGTATCTTCTGTGTACAATAATTTTCGCTCTCTTCCTCTCCCTCCCTCTCTCCAGATTTAGAGGGTACTTAATGTACATGTATGTCTCCCTCAGTCTAAAGGTTCTGTCATCACAATTAGGTTCCATGCTTCAATCAATCTCTTATCATCATTACAGACTCTCCACTAATCCTCTTTTATCATTGCAAGCTTTCTCTGTTGACAACTGTCACATTGTCTCAAGATTTAATTGTAAGTTCAGTAGTAGTAACAGGTCATGCATGTACAATTGTATTCCCTTAGCTATTTATCTACATGTACATGTACATGTACCGTATAGTCTCTCTTAATGAATAATCTTTATAGCATACACCTCCACTTAACAGACAGCATCTAGTGTACCAATTGCATTCCTTACTGTATATAGTACCTACAATAATTCAAATTTGGCAAATATTATTATTTTATTTATTTACATGTATCTATTTTTTATTTTTTATTTATTCATTTGTTTGTTTATTGTACATGTAGCTCATGGTGGTGGGTGGGGTTACAATGCTGGATTGATAGAAGCAATATTGTTCAGTTCTGATTGAGGCATACTCTTTGGTGGGTTTGTCTATATGGATGGCTTGGTCAATACAAGTTTAATGTCAAAGTAAGTTACGTGTACATGCATATTATGTACATGTACTTTGATTTAAAATGGTCTTAGTTATTGTGGGTGCTTAAATGTGATGGGTTCTCTAAGAAGGGAACTGCTATACATATACATATGGTATTGCATGTATCAATATTATTATTATTATTATTATAACAATGACGACAACAATAAAACCAACAAAAAATTGAATCTAAGCATAGAAATACATGTTGATTAAACTACACCATCCACAGAACTCAAGTGTTGTTAGCAATACACTTATACACATGTCGTTGTTACAATTATATAAATAAAAGAATGGTCACTAAGTAACACATGTAATCACTAACCAATTCTACACAATGCTATCACATTAATCACACATTAGTTGTTATGGTGTGTTTTCATCTCTGTAAACTTCAGACTATACCCAACTCCTTTCCAATCATACCATATGATTCCAAACCAGGTACCAGCTCCATTTGGATTAGTATAGTAAGGACCATTGGGATGAGATTGAAAGCAACTGTTAAACCACCAGGCACCACTGTATCTAACAGCACAATCACACCACCATATCA
>NW_003546560.1:110815-115879 GCF_000090795.2 Amphimedon queenslandica
ATTATCATTATCTCTTGTAGTGAATGTCATTCCACTGTGACTATAACCATATTTAGGATCAGTAATCAGTCCATCCCCAGCAGTACCAGAATATTCTCCTACTGTTAGCATATATTTTGTATTACCATCACTAGCATTAAATGTAGAGTAGCTAGCATATTTCATGTTCCCCTCAATGTCTCCCAGGTCCACTCTTAGTGTAACTGATTCTTCTTTGGTAAGACGATGAATCTTGCTCAATCCTAACCAAAACTCACCAGTAAGGTCACCGAATCCATTCTCATAGTCAGTCCAGTATCACTAGAAATCAACAGATCCATCTTGTCTCCTCTGAAATACAGTCCATCCACCACCATCATGCAGTCTCCATATCACAGTATACCTGATCCAATAGTGTATAATTATAAAGCATTACTTTTAGTATAAGGCTAACTGTAAATGGAGTTCCTCTATCAGGATTAACAGTATAAACACCACTAGTAGTATTACCATTATTGTACCAATCCTTACAGTCTCGAGGAGCTATAGTGCATAGAGGAATATAATAGTTATTGTATTTTATGAGTGTTTGGAGAGAGCTAGAAAAAGCACAAAAGCAATTTCTACCAAGAAGATGCTGTATTGACATGCTATTAATACCTACATGTAACACCTATTTCATGATAACTAACTCTTGTGTGTGCACTCTGCCATGACTTATATAATTACAGTCCATACCTTTTGTTGACTTTTGTAGCTCCTTAGGACAGGACTTTGGTATTACTTTAGGACAGAAAAAATGCATGTATCTATGAATACCAGGTTCTCTGATAGTAACTGACTGTCCTAGGTTACTAATATTACAGCATACTCTTAGATACAGGCCTAGTCCACCATGTTGATATGGTCCAGTGTTATTAGTACAGTCAGTAAACATAATAAGATCCTTCAGTCCCAGTACTTTACACTGACAACATTAACCATAAGAATATTAATGAAACCATCACTGTAGCTTGGGACAGTATTCTGCAATCTACTACAACCTCTGTTGTTGCACTACTATTAAATTGATAACATTTTATTTGTTATTATTATTGTTACATTAATAATTACTGTAGTTGTTTCCTGTAATAGCTCATTAAGAAAGACTGGCAGATCAGTAAAACAAAGCCAACAATTCACAACTTGTTGCTATGGGTACATGTACATGTATATGGATGAGAAGTGTATGTACATGTATGTGGTTTGTGGCTATGGAGTTGTATATGTAATATGTGGACCTGCTGTGTGAGTATAAACCTTCCTACTGTATGCTCAACCCTTGATATCTTTTGTTCTTCATTTTCTTTTTACTGCCTTCATTCCACCAAGAGTACTACTACATTACTATATACATTACGTCTAATTATACATGCCTACTCAATTCCTTCCTCTACTCTTCATACCACTCATACCACTACTTCATGTATACCATTAGTCATACTCTCACAAATGTGTCATCTTAACTTACTGGGCACACATAACAAACAATAATGTATCAAACTGTTCATCAGTATATTCTCATAATTTGATGTACAACTTATGAAGCTAACTGAAACATCTTCATTATTTGTACTTTAATCTGCACACACCCTCAGCTTAGTCAGCTAAAGGTAGTCAGTACTTAGTGGTAGTGTTTAGTACCTTATTGAACAATGGAAGACTAGGACGAGATGCACAGCAATTGCCTTCAAGACCACCACATCCTTTGCCATCCTACAATGCATCAGATGTATAGAGTACAAAATCATATGTACCATTAGCAGGATTACGAGATTCACAGAAGTAGTCATTACCAATGAAAGACTGAAGAATTGAGTTTTGAGGACTACCTTGAGCACAAGGACAATTATAAATACTATTAGCATTTTCAAGTTGTTCAGACATGTTGACGAAGAGACCTATGAGTGATACTATCACCATTAACATAATTAATATCACTGTGATTTTCAAGGCCACCAATAGTATGCACAACTGCATCAGTTGAAGCATATTGATATCCCACTACTCTACCACACACTTGAGAGTAACTGATACCATTAGATGGAAACTAAACTGATAAACACCTGCCTACACTTGATGTTGCTTTACCACAAGCTCTAACTCCTCCTGACTGCATGGTACAGTCTAAACCCAGAAGGACAGTTCTTGTAGCATCAGTCATATCCAGATATGCTAGTCTTGTCCATCCTCCTTCTGAACCACAGTGTATGCAGCTCTTCCATATTACAGTAAATATTCATTGTTTCTTCATTAGTTAAAATGCTGTTAAAGAAACCTGACTAATGACACAGAAATATGTCATTCATGTACTTATGCCTGTATAGTGGTTATTGTTTTAGAAGTTTTCGCTGTCCCAACTCATTCCAACATGTATAGCAAGAATATCAATTAGATTATACATTTTGAGCTAAGTAACTTTAGAGTCAGTATATAATCAATTTTTTCTGGGTTTTTATATTATTTTGTAAAGGTCTTTATTATAATGTTTGAATTTAAAATTGAGATTATGCCTTGTTTTATCAATAGACTGAAGTGAGAATACTGACACTTTCAAAATTACCTATACAAGAAATGCCTTCTATTGCATCATATGTATTACTTTTAAATTATTTTCAAATCAACTACTCAAAAATCAAAAACAACTATAAACTAACTACAACTAGTCTACTATCACCAACTAACTATCTACCAACACACACAATATGAATCAAACTGTTCATTAGTACATTTTTATCATTTGACGTACAGCTCATAAAAGCTAACAGGAACATCTTCATCATCGCTACTTTGTTCTGCACACACCCTCAGCTCAAGGTAGTCAGTAGTGGTAGTGTTTAGTACCTTATTGAACCATGGAAGACTAGGACGAGATGTGCAACAATTACTTTCAAGAACACCACATCCTTTACCATCCCACAATGGATCAGATGTATAGAGTATGAATTGATGTGTTTCATCAGTAGCAGGATTACCAGATTCACAGAAGTAGTCATTACCAATGAAAGACTGAAGGGTTGAGTTTTGAGGACTACCTTGAGAACAAGGGCAATTGTAACGACCATCACCATAAATATCAGCTTCATGCAGTCCAGTCATTAGTGTCCAAACATGTTGACGAGGAGACCCACGAGTGATACTAACACCATCAACATAATAAGAATTAATATCATTGTGACTTTGGAGGCCACCAATAGTAGGATCAACTGCATCAGTTGAAGCATATTGATATCCCACTACTCTACCACACACTTGAGAATAACTGATACCATTAGATGGAAACTGAACTGATACACAACTGCCTACATTTGATGTTGCTCTACCGCAAGCTCTAACTCCTCCTGACTGGTACAGTTTAAACCCAGAAGGACAGTTCTCTGTAGCATCAGTCATATCCAGATATCCTAGTCTTGTCCATCCTCCTCCTGAACCACACAGCTCCTCCATATTGCAGTAAACATATTGAGTTCCATCATTAGTTCCCAGTAGGTATACACCAGAAGGACTGTTTGGTTGTTTGTTCTTAATCTCTTGACAAGAAGTAGGGATGGGAGAGAAGGAAGATGAGTCATTTTGTAACATGATAAGGTCTTTCACTAGTAGCAGTATATCATTGATAGCTCCAGCGTTAGAGGTGGCAGTCTCCTTGATATGACAAAGAGAAGAAATGATACCATCCATTTTTTGTGTTATCTCTTCAATATCTTGACCATTGTTCCTTGTGATATTGAGTAGTTCATTCAATAGTTCATCATCAGTGTTGTATTGATTGGAATCAGTATTACTGGTATCACTGCAGGTAGAACAGGCTGCAGTACAGGTACTGTTAGCAGCATCAAATGTAAGAGCAAGATTAGAACTACTGATAAACTGAGGGAGACAAGCAATAGCTAGTATAAGAAGAGAGAGCATTATTATCCTCTTTGTAATGATTGTTTACTGTTTACTCCTCACTCCTTTTATAACATTCAGAAGAGCCTGACTAATGACGTCAGACATGATGCTGTATGTAATGGGAAACATTCAAAGAACGTACTCTAGTCTAGTAAATTTTCAACCAAAAATGTGCAGGTGTTTTAGTAGTAGACTAGCACTATCAATTGGCATACCATTTTGTTTAAGTACATGTGCAAATTGAAATACCATCATTTAAATTTCAATTATTATTAATTTTTAAGTATAGTCAACTCAAACTAACACCTAACTAACTAACTATAAAAACCTCACACATGCATACAATATGTAATACAAACTGTTCATCATTATATTTTCATCATTTGATGTACAACTCATAAAAGCTAACAGGAACATCTTCATTATCTGTAGTTTCGTCTGCACACACCCTCAGCTCAAGATAGTCAGTAGTGGCAGTGCATTTAGTACCTTATTAAACCATGGAAGACTAGGACAAGATGTACAACAATTACTTTCAGAGCCACCACATCCCAATCAGATGTATAGAGTATGAATTGATATGTAATGGTAGAAATACCAGATTCGCAGAAGTACTCATTACCAATGAAAGACTGAAGAGTTGAGTTTTGAATACAACCTTGAGAACAAGGACAACTGTGATAAATATCATTAGCATCCAATAGTCCAGCAATTAATGTCCAGACATGCTGACGAGGAGACCCACGAGTGATACTAACACCATCAACATAATAAGAATTAATATCATTGTGATTTCAAGGCCACCAATAGTATGCTCAACTGCATCAGTTGAAGCATATTGATATCCCACTACTCTACCACACACTTGAGTGTAACTGATACCAATAGATGGAAATTGAACTGATGCACAACTGCCTACACTTGATGTTGCTCTACCACAAGCTCTAACTCCTCCTGACTGGTACAGTCTAAACCCAGAAGGACAGTTCACTGTAGCATCAGTCATATCCAGGTATGCTAGTCTTGTCCATCCTCCTCCTGAACCACACAACTCCTCCATATTGCAGTAAACACTTTGAGTTTAATTATTAGCAGTGTAAGAAACAATTATTGACAGTCACTTGATTCATTATCATTAATCATTATTCATGA
>NW_003546560.1:115889-117555 GCF_000090795.2 Amphimedon queenslandica
ATACCATCATTTAAATTTCTATTATCATTAATTTTTAAGTAGTGTCAACTCAAACTAACATCTAACTCACTAACTAACTATAAAAAACCTTACACATGCATACAATATTTAGTACAAACTGTTCATCAATATATTCTCATCATTTGACGTACAACTCATAAAAGCTAACAGGAACATCTTCATTATCTGTAGTTTCATCTGCACATACCCTCAGCTCAAGGTAGTCAGTAGTCGCAGTGTTTAGTACCTTATTGAACCATGGAAGGCTAGGACGAGATGTACAACAATTACTTTCAGAGCCACCACATCCTTTACCATCCCACAATGGATCAGATGTATAGAGTATGAATTGATATGTAATAGTAGAAATACCAGATTCACAGAAGTAGTCATTACCAAGAAAAGACTGAAGAGTTGAGTTTTGAATACTACCTTGAGAACAAGGACAACTGTGATAAATATCATTAGCATCCAATAGTCCAGCAATTAATGTCCAGACATGCTGACGAGGAGACCCACGAGTGATACTAACACCATCAACATAATAAGAATTAATATCATTGTGATTTTCAAGGCCACCAATAGTATGCTCAACTGCATCAGTTGAAGCATATTGATATCCCACTACTCTACCACACACTTGAGTGTAACTGATACCATTAGATGGAAATTGAACTGATACACAACTGCCTACACTTAATGTTGCTCTACCACAAGCTCTAACTCCTCCTGACTGGTACAGTCTAAACCCAGAAGGACAGTTCTCTGTAGCATCAGTCATATCCAGATATCCTAGCCTTGTCCATCCTCCTCCTGAACCACACAACTCCTCCATATTGCAATAAACACTTTGAGTTTGATTATTAGCAGTTTGCAGTAGGTATATGCCAGAAGGACTGTTTGGTTGTTTGTCCTTAATCTCTTGACAAGAAGTAGGGATAGAGGAGAAGGAAGATGAGTCATTTTTTAACATGATAAGGTCTTCCACTAGTAGCAGTATATCATTGATAACTCCAGCATTAGAGGTAGCAGTCTCCTTGATATGAGAAAGAGAAGAAATGATACTGTCCATTTTCTGTTTTATCTCTTCAATATCTTGACCATTGTTCCTTGTAGTATTGAGTAGTTCATTCACTAGTTCATCATCACTGTTGTATTGATTGGTATCAGTATTACTGGTATCACTGCAGGCAGAACAGGCTGCAGTACAGGTATTGTTAGCAGCATCAAATGTAAGAGCAAGATTAGAACTACTGATAAACTGAGGGGGACAAGCAATAGCTAGTATAAGAAGAGAGATCATTATTATCCTCTCTGTAATGGTTGTTTACTGTTTACTCCTCACTCCTTTTATAATATTCAGAAGAGCCTGACTAATGACGTCAGAAATGATGCTGTATGCAATGGAAAACATTCAAAAAACGTACTCTAATTTAGTGGCTCATCAACCAAAAATGTGCAGGAGTTGTAGTAGTAGAGTACTTATTAGTATTGCATACCTTTTGTAAAGTACATGCAATAGAAATTCCATTAAATTTTGATTAATATTTTAAAATCAATTCAAAAGTAATACCTAACTAACTCAAGTTATGGCCATTTAAGAAAACACAAAAATTTCAAAAAATACTTATGGCTATTGGTTTTTTCAAAAATGGCTCTAAAAGTT
>NW_003546561.1:0-1022 GCF_000090795.2 Amphimedon queenslandica
TGGTTAGTGAAATGATTGCAATGACAGCAGAAAATGAGGAGTTTTTTAAAATGATTGAAGTCAGTACTTTTGTTTTGTTTTTGTATGAATTGACTTTTTAAGTATAGGAATCTCCTGTACAAGACAGCACACTGCAACTTTCAGATGCACCTAAAGTGGATGAGACATATTCAGAAAAGCTTCAAGAAAATATAAAAAAGATGGATAAAGAGAAATGGGTGAAAGAGCAAGAGGAAATAATTAAAAGGGAGAAACGAAAAAATGAGAAGGAAGCAGAAAAAATTAGAAAAGAAAGAGCAAGAATACAACAGCTTGAGACAGTAAGTGTATAGTACTTTTTACATCATTTAATTTCAAATACATCAAGGATATTACTAAGAGAAGAATTGCTCTTGATGAGGAGTATAAAAAGAAACTCCTTCAAGAGACTTTTTTAAGGACGACACGTCCGGCATCTGGTGGCGGTGGCGGTGGCGGTGGGTGTGTGATTCTGTGACATTGTCAGCTGATTGTGACTGCTATTAATATTATAATAGCTGTTAGTGTATTTTTGTAGCTATAGACTAGCTATTGACATCTAGCAGTACTTCAATGTTATAATAGCTCTCGTATTGTTTTTGCCACTTTTATTTGTGTATGATTTGTTTATAGTTTCTTTCATTATTAATGACTCAACACTACCATTCAGTATAGCATAAATGGGCCTGCATGGGAGGGAAATAGCTAGGGAAAGTGAGAGAGATAGAGAAATACTGATCACTCTACTTCTAATCATGGTAACTCTAACCTTTCATCATGGTGTGATCTCTGCCATGAAAGTTTCATGGCAGAGATCACACCATGTATCAATCATCAAAATGTCATTAAACATAATCTACATTAATCAAATCATAGCAGCTTATTTCATCAGAGGGTCTTGAATAACCTTTTGGAGAGGGAATCAATGAACCATAGATCTATGAATGAATGAACACAGTCATGTATTGCGTAGTAGATCTAGACTAGAGTAAACGATCAATGAT
>NW_003546561.1:2919-6053 GCF_000090795.2 Amphimedon queenslandica
GCAGCATACTTGGTCCGCCACTTCTGTTCATTTAACAATTTACCCAGATTTACCACAATTGTGGCAGATAATCAATTTTTCCCACTGTCCTCCTCTAATCGTTTCTGTCATTCTTATTTTTCTAGACGTGTCTGACTTTAGAATAAATTACCTTATATTGATTTAGATAAATCTTTTCCATTTATTAAGAGTAACCTTATTTATTTTTTTGGAATGACTTTTTTAGTTAATTTTAAAATAATATTTATGTTCCTTTCATTTTTTGTGTCCTTGTTCATCTTGTCATTTTTTCTGTTAGTGCTCCTTCCTCTTTTACTTAGCATTTTTTTAGTTTTATTTTATTTTATTCATTTTTTGATCTGGTCTGGATGTCAGCAATTTTTGTTGGCAATCCATCAAATTGGCTTTGGCTTCCATAATAATAATAACATTTTATTGATTTTGTATTTTATGATAAATTATGTTATGAACTTTAAAATTATCCAACAGGTATCTAGTTGCTATGGATACTAAGGCTGAAGTAGAAGACTACCTGGAGAGTCTTTTAGGTAAAAAGTCTCATCAGGATTTCATACGAGAGTTTCTGCTCTGCTGGACAGCCGTAGTGGAGGAGAGACGTCACCATGGCAACATGGAAATGATAGTAGCACACTCTCGACAGGAGAAAGAAGAACTGGTTCTTTTTGAACCAAAGAAGACGACAAAGAAATCTAAAAAGGTTTTTAAACATACCGTATAGGGGTTTTACTTTGTTGGTATAAGTTTTGGAAATGCTCAGCCACTTTTCCTATTGTGCTACACATCTTTTGTGGAATTTAATTTCTTTCACAAATTAGATGAAAATTTGAAATTTATGTCCAGTGAAATATAGCCCCTATATATCCTACACCACTGTAGTAGGCAACAATTTCACCAATGTGATATATGAAATATATGACATGGATTTTGATGTGATTATTATAATAATAATTTTAGGATGTTAAAGAAGCTCCTAAAGCCACAGCCCCTCCCCCTGGATTTGGTATACGCCCACCACAAAATCCCTCTACTCATAAAAGAAGTGAAACGACTAAAAAGGAGGGAGGGGCTTCAAAGACTAAGTTTGTTCCGTTGCTAAGTGCCGAGGGTGAGTCCCAGTTGAGTATAAAGTTCCCCGGGAGGTTCTTATGTCAGTGTCTTGGACAGAACCACATGCTGGTTAATAATTGCTTGGAATGTGGAAGAATAGTCTGTTCATACTTCTTTATTGGGTTGTGTTGAAGTTAGTGATTGTTTGAATAGAGATGAAAGGTTTGTATTATACTGTTGCCCTGTATTTTAGTATTGATTTAAATTTTTCTCTTCTCTAATGAGTATTGTACTTCTAAAGTTTGCTCTTATATTCCATTTATCATGTAAAGTTATTATCCAAATTATACCTCTCCCAAAAGAAATAAGCATAGAAACACAATAATAAAATTTATTTTATATCATTTAGCTAAAAGCGCATGCCCATCGATACTGCCACTTAATTGCACATAATTGCATGATCACACAGTCAGTACAAATGACATCATCAGTTTCCAATATTGATTTCATCCCCAGTTACATATCGTAGTCTATAATAAAATTTCAATGTTTCCATTTATTTTAATCACAGGTTAATACTATGCATCGTATGTTCCTCATAGAGTCGTGTTTCTCATTAACATCAAAGGGAATTATTCATGAATGGTTTATAACACCTACACCTATCGTATCACACCACATAATCAGTGGTGGTACCACCTCACTGTAGATCTTCTGCATGGGTGGTACCATTATCAGTTAGTGGTGCCACTACCATATTATATATATATATATAATATACACCAGTATATAGAGGTCATTCAGGCCAAGCTGTGCCTAGAGATGGCAACCATGTCAAGATTTTCAAAAGTTGAATCAGTTGTAAGGGCAGCTTTGGCAAGAGATGATCACAAAGAGTTGCGGCTACTAGTGACAGGAAAGACAGGAGAAGGGAAGTCCACACTAGTCAATGGACTACTGGGGAAAGAGGTTGCTAAAGAGGGAGCTGGTACTGAGAGATGCACAACACAAGTTGCAGAGTACAAAGCAGAGCTCCACGGTGTACCTGTCACTGTGTTTGATTCACCTGGCCTGCAAGACACCACAGAAAATGAAGATAAGTACATAGCAGATATGAAGAAGAAATGTCAAAACCTCAGTTTAGTATTGTATTGTACTAAAATGACCAACAACCGTTTAAAAGAAGAAGACAAACGTGCCATTCTAAAGCTAACAGTAGAATTTGGGCAAAACTTCTGGAAGTATGCTGTTCTTGTTCTCACATTTGCTAACACTGAAAATGTCACAAGGCGCGATGAAAGAGATGAAGATACAGGGCCCGAGCCTGATTTTGATGATACAGAGAGCTGGAATGTTCTTAAAAAGGAAAGATTTGAAGGTCGTGTAAAGATATGGAAAGAGAGCTTTCACAAGTTTTTCATAGATGAGGTCGGATTAACAAGAGATATAGTGGAAAGGATCCTCGTGGTGCCAGTTGGAGATAGCAGACCGTCACTTGATAACCGGGAGCCTTATCGTCTTCCTGATCGTGATGATTGGTTTAGTGAATTTTGGAAGGCTTGCTCCTTACGAGTTAGGGAAATTAATCTCTTCTTTAAAATAAGTAAACACCGATTTATCAGCTCTCAAGCGACACAAGATGATGCTCTAACCGATCTGGTTAGTGAAATGATTGCAATGGCAGCAGAAAATGAGGAATTTGTTAAAATGATTGAAGTCAGTACTTTTGTTTTGTTTTTATTAATTGACTTTTTTGAGTATAGGAATCTCCTGTACAAGACAGCACACTGCAACTTTCAGATGCACCTAAAGTAGATGAGACATATTCAGAAAAACTTCAAGAAAATATAAAAAAGATGGATAGTGAGAAATGGGTGAAAGAGCAAAAGGAAATAATTAAAAGGGAGAAACGAAAAAATGAGGAGGAAGCAGAAGCAATTAGAAAAGAAAGAGCAAGAATACAACAGCTTGAGACAGTAAGTGTATAGTACTTTTTACATCATTTAATTTCAAATACATCAAGGATATTACTAATAGAAAAATTGCTCTTGATGAGGAGTATAAAA
>NW_003546561.1:6137-7902 GCF_000090795.2 Amphimedon queenslandica
GTATAACATAAATGGGCCTGCATGGGAGAGAAATAGCTAGGGAAAGTGAGAGAGATAGAGAAACACTGACCACATCTACTTCTAATCATGGTATAACTCTAACCTTTCATGGCAGAGCCAGATCACACCATGTATCATTCATCAAAATTTCATTAAACATAATCTACATTAAACAAATCATAGCAGCAGATTTGTCCTGAATAACCTTTTGGAGAGGGAATCAATGAACCATAGATCTATGAATGAACACAGTCATGTATAGAGGATATGCGTGCTAAGTATATTCATAGCTTTTTGGTACCGTATATCTAACCCACACAGTAAATTGGCCGCCATGTTGGACGTCAAGTTTATTAAGGGCTGGTTCACAATATTACGCTAGTCCTGACGTTATGTTGACGCTGGAATCGAATCTGGATCGATTCCAGCGGAAAGCATGCGTCAAAAGGTCAAATCGCCCACACTTTTGATTAAAAATTGACGGTACGTTGGCCTAGCGTCATATTGTGAACCAGGCTTTAGAGTTCAATGGGGGAAAACACATTTTCTTGCTTTGCTACCTTCTTGAGGCCTTTTTCGGAAGCTTAGAAAGTATCCTGAGGATCTAATGGGGTCTAGTAGTCACCTGAAAGATTGCTATCAAGAAATACAGAGCGGTTTCCTGGTACCAAGCCTTTTTCTATCATTTCTCCATTGCTGCCAATGGAAAGTTGACGTCCAACGAACTAATTTTTTTTCTTGAAAGTTATTACGGTATACAATGAATACATTTATTTTGCAATGAATATACTTAGCACGCATATCCTCTATTGCGTAGTATATAATCCGAGTAGTAGGTGTGGCTAGTAGATTAATAATGGAGTCTGATCTAAAGAGATGGTTAGCTGAAGGATTATCCAGTCAACTGCAGTTACCAGTTGATAAAGGAGTAGTAGAGTTAGTTAATAAACTAGAGCAATATTGTGTAGAATTATTCAGTCACTAATATTGATTTGAGCTGTGTATATTTGACAGTTGTCAGTTGATTAGTTGGCCTAATTTTCAGTTATGGTTTAACCTTCAGGCTCCAATTCATCATTAATTTTTGATTTTAATTATGCTGCCAAATATATTTTTTGGGATGCCGGTATAACTGGATCATTGTGGTTAGGCTGTTTCGCTCCTATTTATCTGATATACAACAGTGTGTGAGAGTGAGGGGTCATACATCTAACTGGCTTCCAGTTTGTTCTGGGGTGCCTCAGGGCAGCATACTTGGTCCGCCACTTCTGTTCATTTAACAATTTACCCAGATTTACCACAATTGTGGTAGATAATCAATTTTTCCCACTGTCCTCCTCTAATCGTTTCTGTCATTCTTATTTTTCTAGACGTGTCTGACTTTAGAATAAATTACCTTATATTGATTTAGATAAATCTTTTCCATTTATTAAGAGTAACCTTATTTATTTTTTTGGAATGACTTTTTTAGTTAATTTTAAATAATATTCATGTTCCTTTCATTTTTTGTGTCCTTGTTCATCTGGCATTTTTTCTGTTAGTGCTCCTTCCTCTTTTACTTAGCATTTTTTAGTTTTATTTTATTTTATTCATTTTTTGATCTGGTCTGGATGTCAGCAATTTTTGTTGGCAATCCATCAAGTTGGCTTTGGCTTCCATAATAATAATAACATTTTATTGATTTTGTATTTTATGATAAATTATGTTATGAACTTTAAAATTAGCCAACAGGTATCTAGTTGCTATGGATACTAAGGCTGAAGTA
>NW_003546561.1:9412-13495 GCF_000090795.2 Amphimedon queenslandica
GATCAAAATTGAATTTTTTACAAATTTTTAAAGTTGCTCCGAAATTGGGCAAAAGTCCCTGTACTATATAGTACAGGAATTTTGGCCAAATTTCATCAAAAATGAAAAGGAGAGAATTCTCTATTTTTATAATTTGTCCTGGCACGTATACATGTCCTTAGTCTGTGCCTAAAGTTTGAGCTGATTCTGATCAAATTTGAATTTTTTAATGAATTATTTTTATAATTATTTTAGAAGTGTCTTAATACTTGTAACTTCACTCTACAGTACAGTATACAGTCTATATAAGGCACCATTCCATTGTTAGGTGGGTATCTGAAAAAGAAAGAAAGGAATTGAAAGAAAAAGAAGAGAAGTATCATCAACAGAAACACGATCGTAAATCAAAGAAGGTCACGATTGATTTTGCTGGTCGGAGGATAATAGAAGATGAACCAATCATTAAATGGTAGATCAAGAAAAATCTGAATTTAATATTTTTGTTTATTTTTAGATGAAAAAATGGAGGAAGATGCCGATGCCATTACTTCAGGCTCTCCTTCAAAAAGACGTGAGGTTTATGAAGACTCTCACTCCTTCCTTTGTAACCCAATGGTACCTGTCAGCCCTCCTAAAGTGAGTACTGAAAGAACTGGATGAGTCATTGTATAAATAGGAATTAATAATTGAATTTACATGTAAGTTTAGTTTCCAAATTGTACCTCTCCCAAGAGAACTAAGGATACAAAACAAAGAGAAAAGTATCATCTTAATGTCTGATATCATCAGCTTAAAGCGCATGCCCATCAATATACTGCCCACTAAATTGCATGATCACACAGTCAGTAAAAATGGCATTATCAGTTTCCAATCTTGATTTCATCCCCAGTTATGTATCATAGTCTATAATAAAATTTCAATGTTTCCATTTATTTTAATCACAGGTTAATACTATGCATCGTATGTTCCTCATAGAGTCGTGTTTCTCATTAACATCAAAGGGAATTATTCATGAATGGTTTATAACACCTACATCTATCGTATCACACCACATGAATCAGTGGTCGTACCACCTCACTGTAGATCTTCCGCATGGGTGGTACCATCATAAATTAGTGGTACCACTACCATACATGTATATATAATATACACACCGGTATATAGAGGTCATTTGGGTCAAGCTTTGCCAATAGATGGCGGCCAAGTCAGAATTAGTCTTTTCGAAATTGGAGTCAAGAATAAAGGCATTTTGGGGCAGAGATGATTACAACAAAGAGTTGCGGCTACTAGTGACAGGAAAGACAGGAGAAGGGAAGTCCACACTAGTCAATGGAATCCTGGGGAAACATGTTGCTAAAGAGGGAGCTGGTACTGAGAGATGTACAACACAAGTTGCAGAGTATAAAGCAGATATTGAAGGTGTACCAGTCACTGTGTTTGATTCACCTGGCCTGCAAGACGCCACAGAAAATGAAGATTTATACCTAAAAGATATGAGGAAAAAATGTCAAAACCTCAGTTTAGTATTGTATTGTACTAAAATGACCAACAACCGCTTAAAAGAGGAAGACAGACGTGCCATAGTGAAAATAACGCATGCATTTGGGCAAAACTTCTGGAAGTATGCTGTTCTTGTTCTTACGTTTGCTAACACTGAAAACATTGGAAGACGTGATGAAAGAGATGAAGATACAGGGCCTGAACCTCCTTATTCTGATAAAGAAAGCTGGAAAATTCTTAAAAAGAAAAGATTTGAAGGTCGTGTAAAGCTATGGAAAGACAGCTTTCACAAGTTTCTCATAGAAGATGTTGGGGTGAGGGAAAATATAGTGGAAAGGATCCTTGTGGTACCAGTTGGTGATAGCAGACCATCATGTGATAACGAGGATCCTTACCGTCTTCCTGATCGTGATGATTGGTTTACTGACTTTTGGATGGCTTGCTCCTTACGAGCTAGAGAAATGAATCTCTTCTTTAAAATAAGTGAAAGCCGACTCATCAAGCCCACCAGCTCTCAAGCCACACCAGACAAAAGTACCGATGCCCAAAACAATTTTGTTAAGGGAGTGGTGGCAATTTTAACAGAAAGCTATACTTCAGAGGAGTTACTTGAAGCATTCAGTATTGAAGTCAGTATAATTGTTTTGTTTTTATTAATTGACTTTTTTGGTTATAGGAAACTCCAGTACAAGACAGCACACTGCAACTTTCAGATGCACCTAAAGTGGATGAGACATATTCAGAAAAGCTTCAAGAAAATATAAAAAAGATGGATAGAGAGGCATGGGTGAAAGAGAAAGAGGAAATAAATAAAGAAGACAAAGAAAAAAATGAAAGGGAAGCAGAAGCAAATAGAAGAGAAAGTGAAAGAGTACAACAGCTTCAGACAGTAAGTATATAATACTTTTTACATTAATTTCAAATGCATAAAGGATATAACTAAAAGAAAAATTGCTCTTGATCAGCAGCGTGCAAGGATGCTAGCTAAAGAGGCTGCTTTAAGGGCACATCCAACAGTAGTCTTGCCGCCGCCACGTCGTCCGCGGTCACCCAGTTGGTGTTTTCTTCTTTGACATTGTTATATTTTAGTTGATTGCAATTATTATTTTAATAGCTGTTAATGTATTTTTTGTAGCTATACGCTGTAGCTATTGACATCTAGCAGTACTTTTATGTTATAGCAGCTGTTGTATTGTTTTTGCCATTTTATTTTGTGTATGATTTATTTATACCATTCGTGATCAGTATAGCATATGGGCCTGCGTGGGAGTTCTCTGGGAGTGAGAGAGATAGATAAACAGAAGTGAGTATGGATATGTTATAAATGCTACAGATGCTGCTGACCCACATCTACAAAAAGTACTTCTAAGTTCTAATCATGGCAACTCTAACCTTTCATGGCAGAGCCGGATCACACCATCACACCATGTATCATTTATCAAAATTTCATTAAACATAGTCTATATTAAAAAAGTCATAGCAGGTTATTTCATCAGAGTGGACTTGAATAACCTTTTGGGGAGGGAATGAACCATAGATCTATGAATGAAGCAACAGAATAACACATTGTACATTGTACCAGATACGGATCTATGATTGTACATGTACATGTATATTATGTGTAGATATAATTGTAGGTGTGGCTAGATCTAGTAGATTAATAATGGAGTCTGATCTAAAGAGATGGTTAGCTGAAGGATTATCCAGTCAGCTGCAGCTGCCAGTTGATAAAGGAGTAGTAGAGTTAGTTAATAAACTAGAGCAGTATTGTGTAGAATTATTCAGTCACTAATTTTTATTGGCTACACGTATATATATATATATGTGTGTATTATATATCATACTAAACAGATCTATATACAACTAAAAATATAGACCTGAGGTGGGTGTCCAAGGATGTGATATAGCCCTCGGGCCTGCGGCCCTTGGGCTATATCACATCTGAGGACACCCACTAAAGGTCTATATCTTTTGTATATAGACCTGTTTAGTATGTTATATAGGATATATTTCATAATGATGACAGCATTTCTGAATGGCAGGTCTGAATATAAACCTGACCACATCAAAGGATGATGTCATAATTATGAGATATATATATTTGACTGTTGTCAGTTGATTATTTAGCCTAATTTTTGTGGTTTAACCTGCATGCTTCAATTCATAGTTTTAATCATAATGCCAAATATTTTATTGATTTCATATTTTTATGATAATTATTGTATTTTTATAAATTTTAAAATTATTCAACAGGTATCTAGTTGCTATGGATACTAAGGCTGAAGTAGAAGACTACCTGGAGGGTCTTTTAGGTAAAAAGTCTCATCAGGATTTCATACGAGAGTTTCTGCTCTGCTGGACAGCCGTAGTGGAGGAGAGACATCACCATGGCAACATGGAAATGATAGTAGCTCACTCTCGACAGGAGAAAGAAGAACTTGTTCTTTTTGAACCAAAGAAGACGACAAAGAAATCTAAAAAGGTTTTTAAACTTATTGTATAAATTTTGATGTGATTATAATAATTTTAGGATGTTAAAGAAGCTCCTAAAGCCACAGCCCCTCCCCCTGGATTTGGTGTACGCCCACCACAGAATCCCTCTAC
>NW_003546561.1:14586-20253 GCF_000090795.2 Amphimedon queenslandica
ATGAAAAATGGAGGAAGATGCCATGCCATTACTTCAGGCTCTCCTTCAAAAAGACGTGAGGTTTATGAAGACTCTCACTCCTTCCTTTGTAACCCAATGGTACCTGTCAGTCCACCTAAAGTAAGTATTGAAAGAACTGGATGAGTCACTGTATGGATAGGAATCAATAAGTGAATTTGCTCTTTTATAGTTTTCAAATTGTACCTATCCTAAGAGAACTAAGCATAGAAACACAATAAGAAAAGTATCATCTTAATCCAGTTAAAACACATGCCGATCAATACTGCCCACTTAATTGCACATAATTGCGCAATCACACAGTCAGTCAAATGACGTCATCAGTTTCTAATCTTGGTTATGTATTGTAGCAAGATTATGTACTTTTGATTGTAGTCTATAATAAAATTTCAATGTTTCCATTTATTTTAATCACAGGTTAATACTATGCATCGTATGTTCCTCATAGAGTCGTGTTTCTCATTATCATCAAAGGGAATTATTCATGAATGGTTTATAACACCTACACCTATCGTATCACACCACATAATCAGTGGTGGTACCACCACACTACCATCATAAATTAGTGGTGCCACTACCATATACATATATATGTATAGTTATGGATATAAATGTGCATACAGGCAAGAGTAATAGAGGCTGAGCTGTGCCAATAGATGGCGGCCAAATCAATATCGTTCTTTTCAAAATTGGAATCAAGTATAAAGGCAGCTTTGGCACCAGATGATCACAAAGAATTGAGGCTACTAGTGACAGGAAAGACAGGAGAAGGGAAGTCCACACTAGTTAATGGACTACTGGGTGCCAAGGTTGCTAAAGAGGGAGCTGGTACTGAGAGATGTACAACCAAAGTCACTGAGTACAAAAAAGAAGTTGAAGGTGTACCAGTCACAGTATTTGATTCACCAGGCCTGCAAGATACCACAGAAAATGAAGATTTATACCTAGAAGATATGAGGGAAAAATGTCAAAACCTCAGTTTAGTTCTTTATTGCACAAAAATGACCAACAACCGCTTAAAAGAAGAAGACAAACGTGCCATTCTAAAACTAACAGCTGCATTTGGGCAAAACTTCTGGAAGTATGCTGTTCTTGTTCTCACTTTTGCTAACACTGAAAATGTCACAAGACGCGATGAAAGAGATGAAGATGAAGGGTCTGAGCCTGATGATGATGATGAGGAGAGCTGGAAAGTTCTTGAAAAGAAAAGATTTGAAGGTCGTGTGAAGATATGGAAAGACAGCTTTCACAAGTTTTTCATAGAAGAGGTTGGAGTAAGGAAAGATATAGTTCAAAGGATCCTCGTGGTGCCAGTTGGAGATAGCAGAGTGTCACGTCATAACCGGGAGCCTTACCGTCTTCCTGATCGTAATGATTGGTTTATTGAATTCTGGATGGCTTGCTCCTTACGAGTTAGAGAAATGAATTTCTTTTATAAAATAACTAAAAACCGATTTATCAGACCCGCCGGCTCTCAAACCACACCAGACGAAAGTATTGATGCTGAAAACGATTTTGTTAAGGGAGTGGTGGCAATTTTAGCAAAAAACTATACTTTAGAGGAGTTAATTGAAGTATTCAATAATGAAGTCAGTATTACTTGTTGTTTTATATTAATTGACTTTTTTGATCATAGGAATCTCCTGTACAAGACAGCACACTGCAACTTTCAGATGCACCTAAAGTGGATGAGACATATACAGAAAAGCTTCAAGAAAATTTAAAGAAGATAGATAAGGAGAAATGGGTGAACGAGCAAGAGGAAATAAATAAAAGGGAGAAAGAAAAAAATGAGAGGGAAGCAGAAAAAAGAAGAGAAGAACTTGAAGGCGAAGCTAAGAGAGAAAGAGAAAAAAATGAAAGGGTAGCAGAGGAAAATAGAAGAGAAAGAGAAAGAGTACAACAGCTTGAGACAGTAAGTGTATAATACTTTTTACATTAATTTCAAATACATCAAGGATATTACTAATAGAAGAATTGCTCTTGATCAGCAGCATGCAACAATGCTAGCTAATGAGGCTTTTTCAAGGGCACATCCAACAATAATCTTGCCACCACCACGTCCGCCTCCATCTAACTGTGTGATTCTTTGACATTGTTATATTTTAGTTGATTGCAATTATTATTATAATAGCTGTTAGTGTATTTTTTGTAGCTAAACTAGCTATAGCTATTGACATCTAGCAGTACTTTTATGTTATAGCAGCTGTCGTATTGTTTTTGTCATTTAATTTTGTGTATGATTTGTTTATACCATTCATGATCAGTATAGCATAATGGGCCTGCATAAAAGTTCTCATAGCCAGGGAGTGAGAGAGATAGAGAATCAGAAGTAGCCTTTTTATGAGTATAGATACGTTATACATGCTACAGGTATCACTGACCCACATCTACATGTACTTCTAATCATGGTATAACTCTAACCTTTCATGGCAGAGATCACACCATCACACCATGTATCATTCATCAAAATGTCATTAAACATAGTCTACATTAAAAAGTCATAGCAGCTTATTTCATCAGAGTGGACTTGAATAACCTTTTGGGGAGGGAATGAACCACAGATATAATTATGAATGAAGCAACAGAATAACACAGTGTACATGTATTATAATATTATGTAGATATTATGTGTATAGCAGTTAGTAGTAGGTGTGGCTAGTAGATTAATAATGGAGTCTGATCTAAAGAGACATGCCGTTAAAGACAGGAATGGATCCAATTATTTGCGTGGGCGCAATCTGCGCATGCGCAGTACTGACTAAATTGTACTTCAATTTATAATGTTCATAACTCAAACAAAAATGTAAATAAGCAGTTCAAACATGAATAAATGCTTGTTTAGCCACACATTTGATTTCAGGTTACTCTGTTGAGTCTACAAGGAATAAGCAATATTAATAATAAATGTAAAAAGTACATGTATTTTGCATTAATGTTTACAAAGAACTTTGTAGCCTATTTTCATCTCTAAAAATAATTTGACAGGAATGTCATTCTACAGATAACAAAAACAAATTTTATACAGCAATAATAGTTTTTACTGACTTGGAAATATACTGGTGTCACATTAAGTAGTGCCAAGGGAAATAAAGAGTTGATAATATATCTAGTCTTGGGGAAATGTTATCTGTTTAACAGAGATAAGAAGTTAAAAATAAACCTTTCATTGCAAATGCCATACACATGGAGCTAGATATTTCTGTGGCCCAAAATTTCTGCTAATTATGCAGATTTCAAAAACTGTGAAAATTTAATCCTTTAAAATCAGTACACATTGAAAGGCATGGTGATTTTGCTAAAATAAAATCTGCAAAATTCACAGAAATTTTGGGCGATAGTAATTTCTAGCTACAATTAAAGAAATTCCTAGGTACAATTCTAAACATTAGTAGCATAATAAAATAAATCATTTCATGAATAATTATTCTATTAAGTACCAACGTCTCCAAATATAGCATCCAGAGTTTCGTCCACCACCATGAACAATACAGATAGCTTTTCGTGACATTCTAATTATCATAAAAATAGCATACATGTAAATTCAAAACTACAAAACTAACAGCTTTAATAGTCAGAAGTACTGTAAAAGTGGAATATGTCATTGCTTGCATTATTTAATGCATGAATAAAAAATTTACGAATTTAAAAACTATACTGACTTAAAAACTAATTATAGACCACTGGAAGTGAGAATTGGAAATGAATTTCATTAATTTTATATACGGTATCTGCCCACATGTCATAATTGGCTGTCATTTTCGTTGGAAAGTTTGTTAAGGAAGTCGGCAATGAATGCAAGAAGAAAATGCCTCACTTACCTGCTGTAGCTCTATTAAAAGCTAAAATGTGCTTGTTATAAGAAAAAAGATCTGCCTTTAAGCTTCTTCTCCAAAAGATGTGGTCCAATTTGCCCCAGAATTCTCAATACAGGTTTGTTTTCATGCCAGCCCGTTTGTTCTCCATTAAAAGTTGTCAACCAAAATGGCAGCTGAATTTATTTCATCCTAAACCACACCTTACAACCGTAAAAATTTCTAATAATCTTCCTATGTAATCAATTTTTACTGCTAGTGGTCTATAATTATACACAGCTTACAGCTCAACCTTGTACCTACTTGAGCTTCTTGTCTCCTACTACACGTGTAAGCAAAAACTCATGAGCAACCTCTTGTGATCCAATTCGCTGGCAAGGTATAAAATGCCTATAAAAAATAAATATATAAAATAGCAGACATTTACAATAAATTTATCGTGTACTTATCAATATCAAGCTCCACTATCCCAGTACAGGTCATAATGGGGCATAGTTGGGGTTTCAAATTAATTAATTAATCAAATCACTACCTCTGGGGCCGTTCCCTTCAGTCAAATCCCCTACTAAATTTAAGGAACGTTGAACAACCACTCAACTGCTACTGAACTCAGCTCTGCTGGGTAAACTTAGCATTTTTGAAACGTAACTTGGTCAAACTAGCAAAGTCTTCCTATAGGCTTGTTGGAAAAAAATCCCTACCCTGGGGCATTCTCAGAGTGATGAACCTCCTATTAAATCCCTCATATTCCCCATAATGAGGCTTAAATTGACAGACATATTACTTACAGTTCTGAAATGAGTAATTGTGGTGGAAGGAACAAATGATAACCCAGGAAAGACTAAAAAGCCCATTTCCTCACACAAGCGGAATAATTAGAAGATACATTCTATATATAGGTGATTACAATAGTCACAGTATATAAAAAGGCATAATTTATAGCAGTCTGAGAATAAATTACCTAGTGCAAGGTTCTATTAGTCTAACCAGTGATCCAACTCATGCAAACAACTAGCAAAAAGGCCTGGAACCACAAAGACAGCACTAGAAATATGAAAAACACTCAATTGGTGGCAGCCATTTTATGGAGAAAGAAGAACTTGTTCTTTTTGAACCAAAGAAGACGACAAAGAAATCTAAAAAGGTTTTTAAACTTATTGTATAAATTTTGATGTGATTATAATAATTTTAGGATGTTAAAGAAGCTCCTAAAGCCACTGCCCCTCCCCCTGGATTTGGTATACGCCCACCACAGACCACCTCTACTCATAAAAGAAGTGAAACGACTAAAAAGGAGGGAGGGGCTTCAAAGACTAAGTTTGTTCCTTTGCTAAGTGCTGAGGGTGAGTCCCAGTTGAGTATAAAGTTCCCTGGGAGGTTTTTATGTCAGTGTCTCGGACAGAAACACGAGCTGATTAATAATTGCTTGGAATGTGGAAGAATAGTTTGTTCACAAGTTAGTGATAGCATGAAATATTAATAATAAATGTAAGCTAGAGATATTAATAATAATGATAGTAATAATTATTATAAATATACATGTAATACAATTATTATGTAAATTCAGATTGACATACATGTACTTGATGAAAAATAATATATTGTTTAAAGCCTATGTATTTAATATTAATGTTTTAAGTAAAAATTGATTTTGCAACAACAGAATAAAGTTACACAGTTTGATAGTTAAATGGAAACTTTTCATTACTTATTGATGTTTACCTGTATACTTGATATTATTATAGGAGGGACCAGGTCCTTGCCTGTTCTGTGGTAATGTTGTGTTCACCAAACAAGAAGAGAAGCTGTTACAGCCTGATTCACACAGAGGAGA
>NW_003546561.1:20690-27555 GCF_000090795.2 Amphimedon queenslandica
ACTCTCACTCCTTCCTTTGAACCCAATGGTACCTGTCAGCCCTCCTAAAGTAAGTATTGAAAGAACCTGATGAGTCATTGTATGGATAGGAATCAGTATAGTATTTATCTACTACTAGTCATGGAAATGCTTATCCATATTTTGATAGCTGATGGATCAGATAACAAGATCTTTGCTTCAATGTATTTCTTTCCTGGAAATTTTACAAAAGCTAATCTTCCTCAAGCTAAAATATCAATCAGTAATATGAGTCCTTATCTTCAAATGAAGTATTCAGTAAGTTTATATAGCATTGTAGTATGTAGTCATTTCAACTAAATAATTTCTTGGTAATAATACATGTGTAGTTCAGTCTCCAATTTGATGTAGCTGCAGTTTATGTGATGTTGGATAGTGGAGTTTGGAAGGATATTTCAGGTGAGATTCTCTTTCACAAATTATTTGTTAATTCTATACTTCTTGATTGTACTGTCAGTGATAATGGGTTTTTAATGAATCCAAACAAAGTCTATAGCATGACATTTACATCTTCGACTGATATTTCTGCTGAAGATGCTACCAAGAACATACAAAGTATACTTTTATTAAAATTAATGATAAATGACAAGACATTGATCTTTTAGGTCACTGGTTGACACATATACAACTGACCTGTTTTAATTGACTGATGAAATAGAACTTAGAACTCACTGTATTTCAGAAGCTTTATTTGCCACTGCTTTTCAAAATTTGTATAGATAGTCTATTTATAAATTTATATATACATAATTGATAACCACCGCATTGCACAGCTGCCTGCACTCTGACTCTGCTGTCTTTCAATTTTCATTCATACACTAGAAGAATGTAAAACATTAAAGGGGCAAGCCTAAGCATGCAAGCTATAGTGCTGTAAATGTATGATCAAAGCAATTGCACATGCCTAAATACATCATAGTGCAGTACTGATAATGATGCAGTCATTATCTCTAACACTTCATCACTTAAAACTGCAGCAATTGCTTATAGCATTAAAGTATAAGATAGGTTAGAAGCTGTCACTGAGCAAAGAAGATTGTACATCACTACATTTGCTTTGTTAACCTAGGCTGCTGCTAGAGAAGAAACATCACCTAGGCTATAGACATTATGCATAGCTACAGCTAGACATGCAGCTTTCTCACTTGCATTCAACTTATCAAAGTCCTTTATATAAAAAAGAAAGTATGTATAACTGCTTTTGTAACCTTTTTCTTGCTAGAGAAGTCTTTGGACAGCAATTTAGTCTTATCTCAGACTTGTTGACCGTTTTTGCTGCAAATTGATAGCCGCCATTTTTATCATTCATTGTGACAGTCACCACACGGCTCCTGTACTGTATGTACTGTACAAACTCTTGATCTCGCTCAGGCTCGCCCCAATTATTGTTGACTTCGTTGTTTCAGTCAAGGACGAGGCTTCAGTATTACCTTTTCCTTCAATCTTCACTTCTTGTGGATATAACTCGGGATATAATTATCATGGCTACTGGCTGCATGGCCGCCGCCTCTACAAGGTTGCTGGAAAAATCGGGACACACATTGGGTCATTATTAAAGAGAGCCTGGGACAAAGATTCAGATGATAGTCAGGGGCTGAGGCTCTTAGTGACAGGAAAGACAGGAGAAAGAAAGTCCACACTAGTCAATGGACTACTGGGAGCAACTGTAGCTAAAGAGGGAGCTAGTGCTGGGAGATGCACAGCCACAGTTCAAGATTACAGAGCAGACCTTGAAGGTGTACCTGTCACTGTGTTTGATTCACCTGCAGGCTCACAAGACACCACAGGAAATGAAAATGACTACATAGCAGATATGAAGAAGAAATGTCAAGCACTCAGTTTAGTTCATTGCACAAAAATGACCAACAATCATTTGAAAGATGAAGATAGACATGCATTTGGACATAAGTTCTGGAAGTATGTTCTTCTTGTTCTTCTGTTTGCTAACAAAGAAGATTTGAAAAGAAGCAATGAAAGAGATGAAGATGAAGGGCCCAAGCTTGATGATGATGAGGAGAGCAGGAAAGCACCCATGCCGGAGAATATCAGGGAATATGCATGGGCACCGTGGCAGATTGCATCTTTAGTAAAGAGTGCCTGGGACAAAGATTTAGAGGATAGTCAGGGGCTGAGGCTCTTAGTGACGGGAAAGACAGGAGAAGGAAAGTCCACGCTTGTCAATGGACTACTGGGTGCCAAGGTTGCTGTTGAGGGAGCTGGTAGTGAAAAATGCACAGCCAAAGTTGAAGAGTACAAAGCAGACCTTAAAGGTGTTCCAGTCACTGTATTTGATTCACCTGGCCTGCAAGACGGCACAGAAATGGAAAATGAGTACCTGGAAGATATGAAGAAAAAATGTAAAACACTCAATTTGGTACTCTATTGTACAAGAATGACAAACAATCGTTTAAAAGAGGAAGACAAACATGCCATATTAAAGCTAACAGCTGCATTTGGGCAAAATTTCTGGAAGCATACTGTTCTTGTTCTTACATTTGCTAACCGTGAAGATGTGGAAAGAAGTGATGAAAGAGATAAAGATGAAGGGCCCGAGCCTGCCTATGCTGATGAGGAGAGCTGGAAAGAGCTTGGAAAGAAGAGATTTAAAGGTCGTCTGAAGAAATGGGAAGAAAGTTTTCACAAGTTTCTCATAAATGAGGTTGGCGTACAGGAAGATATAGTTGAAAGGATCCTTGTAGTACCAGCTGGAGACCACAGGGTAACAAGAAAAAATAAGGAACCCTACCGTCTTCCTGATCGTGATGATTGGTTTAAGGAATTGTGGCTGGCTTGCTCCGTACGAGTGAAGGGAATGAAATTCTTCCTTCAAATCAATAAAAGCAGAATTGTCGCTGAAGATGAAGTCGCAACTGGAGCTGAAGTGACTGCAAATGAAGAACCAGAGTCTGAAGAAGTAAATTATGATTGATAGAATATAAATTTTCATATAATTATACTTTAATTTCAAAGCTGAAACAATTATTGTTGTTGAAAGCAAATAAAAATATTCAAGCAATTATAACCAATTTTTTATTAATATGACTGTTTTTGAATAGGAGCGTCCTGATGTACAAGACATCACACTACAACTTACAGATACACCTTCAGTAGATGAGACATATACTCCAAAGCTTCAAGAAAACATAAAAAAGATGAATAAAGAAGCTTGGGTGAAGAGGCAAGAGGCACAGTTAAAGGAGAAAGAGGAAGAAATTAGAAAACAAAGAGAAGAAGTTGAGAGGCAACTTGCTAACAAAAAAGTTATTCTCACCGATAGTGATATAGAAAAAATAATCCTTGAGTCTCTTAAAAGGGCATTTGGAGAAACAGTTGCTGAAGCAGTTGCTGAAGCAGTTGCTGAAGCACTAGTTGCTAAAGTAGCTTGGAAATTTGGTACTAAACTTTTTAAATGGTTCATGTCATTGTTCTAGTTGACTGTTGTACACTGATACATTATACTAAATATTGTGTAACAGTTATACGGTTAATTTTTGAGTTTAATTATGAATGAACTGAGTCAAGTGAGCTGCATATCTCTGACTCTACATCCTTAATTGTGGCCTAGATATACCTTACAGTGTGACTAATTCTGGTTTAGATCTATCAGTATGCATGCAGTGAGAGAGATGGAAGCAAGCCAAGAAACCAATTTATTTTATAGTGTGTACTGTGCAGTGTAGAGTAACAGCAGGGCTTGCATAACATTATTTAATTCATTATAGGCGTGGCTAGTTAATCATGGAGTCTGATGTTAGAGCAAAGCGTCTAGAGACAGGAATGGATCCAATTAGTTATGTGGGTGGTTTTATATCTGTAATACGCATGCGCATTACTCCCTCATGGACAAAAATCACAATGGTTGCCACCAACTGAGTGTTTTTCATATTTCTAATGCTGTCTTTGTGGTTCCAGGCCTTTTTGCTAGTTGTTTGCATGAGTTGGATCACTGATTAGACTAATAGAACCTTGCACTAGGTAATTTATTCTCAGACTGCTATAAATTATGCCTTTTTATATACAGTTGTAATCACCTATACATATATATAGAATGTATCTTCTAATTATTCTTGTGTGAGGAAATGGGCTTTTTAGTCTTTCCTGGGTTATCATTTGTTCCTTCCACCACGATTACTCATTTCAGAACTGTAAGTAATATTTCTGTCAATTTAAGCTTCATTATGGGGAATATGAGGGATTTAATAGGAGGTTCATCACTCTGAGAATGCCCCAGGGTAGGGATTTTTCTCCAACAAGCCTATAGGAAGACTTCGCTAGTTTGACCAAGTTACGTTTCAAAATGCTAAATTTACCCAGCAGAGCTGAGTTCAGTAGCAGTTGAGTGGTTGTTTAACGTTCCTTAAATTTAGTAGGGGATTTGACTGAAGGGAACGGCCCCAGAGGTAGTGATTTAATTAATTAATTAATTTGAAACCCCAACTATGCCCCATTATGACCTGTACTGGGATAGTGGAGCTTGATATTGATAAGTACACGATAAATTTATTGTAAATGTCTGCTATTTTATATATTTATTTTTTATAGGCATTTTATACCTTGCCAGCAAATTGGATCACAAGAGGTTGCTCATGAGTTTTTGCTTACATGTGTAGTAGGAGACTAGGAGCTCAAGTAGCTACAAGGTTGAGCTGTAAGCTGTGTATAACTATAGACCACTAGCAGTAAAAATTGATTACATAGGAAGATTATTAGAAATTTTTACGGTTGTAAGGTGTGGTTTAGGATGAAATAAATTCAGCTGCCATTTTGGTTGACAACTTTTAATGGAGAACAAACGGGCTGGCATGAAAAAAAACCTGTATTGAGAATTCTGGGGCAAATTGGACCACATCTTTTGGAGAAGAAGCTTAAAGGCAGATCTTTTTTTCTTATAACAAGCACATTTTAGCTTTTAATAGAGGCATTTTCTTCTTGCATTCATTGCCGACTTCCTTAACAAACTTTCCAACGAAAATGACAGCCAATTATGACATGTGGGCAGATACCGTATATAAAATTAATGAAATTCATTTCCAATTCTCACTTCCAGTGGTCTATAATTAGTTTTTAAGTCAGTATAGTTTTTAAATTCGTAAATTTTTTATTCATGCATTAAATAATGCAAGCAATGACATATTCCACTTTTACAGTACTTCTGACTATTAAAGCTGTTAGTTTTGTAGTTTTGAATTTACATGTATGCTATTTTTATGATAATTAGAATGTCACGAAAAGCTATCAGTATTGTTCATGGTGGTGGACGAAACTCTGGATGCTATATTTGGAGATGTTGGTACTTAATAGAATAATTATTCATGAATTGATTTATTTTATTATGCTACTAATGTTTAGAATTGTACCTAGAAATTTCTTTAATTGTAGCTAGAAATGACTGTCGCCCAAAATTTCTGTGAATTTTACAGATTTTATTTTAGCAAAATTACCATGCCTTTCAATGTGTACTGATTTTAAAGGATTAAATTTTCACAAGTTTTCGAAATCTGCATAATTAGCAGAAATTTTGGGCCACAGAAATATCTAGCTCCATGTGTATGGCATTTGCAATGAAAGGTTTATTTTTAACTTATCTCTGTTAAACAGATAGCATTTCCCCAAGACTAGATATATTATCAACTCTTTATTTCCCTTGGCACTACTTAATGTGACACCAGTATATTTCCAGGTCAGTAAAAACTATAAAATTTGTTTTCGTTATCTGTAGAATGACATTCTTGTCAAATTATTTTTAGAGATGAAAATAGTCTACAAAGTTCTTTGTAAACATTAATGCAAAGTACATGTACTTTTTACATTTATTATTAATATTGTTTATTCCTTGTAGACTCAACAGAGTAACCTGAAATCAAATGTGTGGCTAAACAAGCATTTATTCATGTTTGAACTGTTTTTTTACATTTTTGTTTGAGTTATGAACATTATAAATTGAAGTACAATTTAGTCAATACTGCGCATGCGCAGATTACGCCCACGCAAATAATTGGATCCATTCCTGAATTTCCTGTCTTTAACGGCATTAGTGCTGGGCGATATTGAAAATTTTGAAACGATACGATATGATACGATATTGCCTAAAAATAAGGATATCGATATTTTTTATCGATAAGTTATTAAGCCACACCCATTAACTTTAATATTACTAAAATGGCTAAATAAAGCTATTTCTGAGAAGAATTATTATTGAAAAGCATTATAAAAACCTTCTTTGGCTTCATATACTTCAGCTACTTCATCTACTTTCCAAGAAAATACATTCTAGTAATTTTCGAGATGTTACTCCTATAGTTAATTAACCATTTATTAAGGTTATGTAACCATTTTCTGGGCGTGGCCTCGTTATCGATATTTTCTTCAAATTTTTTCGATATTGATAAGTATCGATACCGCATTATATTGATTAAATATCGTGAGTTTTGATATATCGCCCAGCACTAAACGGCATGTCTAAAGTAAAGGATGGTTAGCTGAAGGATTATCCAGTCAACTGCAGCTGCCAGTTGATAAAGGAGTAGTAGAGTTAGTTAATAAACTGGGGCAGTATTGTGTAGAATTATTCAGTAACTAATTCTAATTGATTTGAGCTGTAGATCTATATATATATTTGACTGTTCTCAGTTGATTATATACATATGCCTTATTTTTTATGGTTTAACCTGCATGCTTCAAATTTATAATTTTAATTATGTATATGCTGCCAAATATTTTATTGATTTTGTATTTTTATGATAATTATTGTCTTTTTATAAATTTAAAATTATCCAACAGGTATCTAGGTGCTATGGATACTAAGGCTGAAGTAGAAGACTACCTGGAGAGTCTTTTAGGTAAAAAG
>NW_003546561.1:28379-30051 GCF_000090795.2 Amphimedon queenslandica
CTTCCCTTGACATGTGTTTGTGGTGAGGCATTTTCTGTCTCTCACTCCCTGATCTGTTCATATGGTGGTCTAGTTACCCTACGTCATACTGATGTCCGGGATCTGTCTGCCTCATTGTTACAGGATGTCTGCTCGAATGTGTGTAGAGAACCTTCATTACAACCCTTATCAGGGGAATCTCTTCACCTTCGATCAGCGTCTACTGATGATGGGGCTCGCTTGGACATTGCTGTTGATGGTTTTTGGGGAAACAGATATCAGAGGGCCTTTTTTGATGTAAGAGTTTTCTGCCCATTGTCATCATACTACCAATCTAAGTCATTGAAGCAGTGTTACAGGGACAATGAGTCACTAAAGAAGAGGAAGTATGAACAGAGGATAAGAGACGTTGAACATGGCTGCTTCTCACCTTTGGTCTTTTCAACTCTGGGGGATTTGGCCCTGTATCAGCTCTGTTTATTAAGCGCCTAGCAACACTTCACTCAGAGAAGTTTCAGAGGTCCTATAGTGTCACCATTAACCTGATTTGCTGTCGATACTCTTTCACTATTCTCAAGGCAGCAATCAGGTGCTTAAGGGGATCTCGCTCCAGAATGAGATCATTTGATTCAAACAATTTCTGCAGAGCTATCTCAGAAGCTCATCTTACCCTAACCTAACCTATTCATTTTATCTTATTATTTTTCTCTCACTTATTTCCGTTATTATTATCTCTTTTTTAACCTACTATTTATCCCTGTGTTATATCTATTTTGTTTTTGTACTATAGTACAGGGTCATTGGCCAAACTTTGCCAAAAAATTAAAAGTAGAGAATTCTTCATTTTTATAATTTTTCCCAATACATATACATGTTCTTATGTTGTGTAGAAAGTTTGAGCTGATTTCAATCGAAATTAAATTTTTTTACGAATTTTTAAATTTGCTCCAAAATCGGACAAAATTTGCTGTACTATTAGTAACGCGGTAGCGTTACTAAGTAGGATTCACCCCCAAACAAAATGGCTGCCACGACTTTTGCAGCCTTGCTATACCGGGAAAACGAGCTCCTACGCTTACCAGACTTTATAGAGGACCTTATCTTGACCAGAGGACTCCAATGGTACCACTAGCGTGGCTCTAGACCTTGTCTAAGAGGAAATTCAAAAATCGGCGAACCGGCCGTTTTGTTCAGCCACCTTTTTTCATCTTCATCATCATCATCATCATCATCTTCATCTTCATCAAGTCCTGTCAATCCAGTTGTCGGTGTGTATCTTGGTATTGGTTGGTGCTACAAGGATAATTCTTACACCAATCTACTCCAAAAGTCTATGCGCAGGTCCATGTCCCATTAGATCATTCTTCAAGTGAGGAAAAAGTGATACTGTGACTGCTGGATCGAGCCATCTTAGCTGCATGCCGCCATTTTGTTAATTAAAGAAGCTTGCCATGTGCTCCAAAATTTGGGTGTGGTCGCGCATGCTCAGATCTGCAGCTCTCGAAGAAGCAAGTTATTTTACCAAGCTATGCTTGGAATCAACTTACTGCAATACTTTAGTGGAGGTTTCCAGCTAAAAGAAGGTATTGATTTTACATGTTACTGTTTTATCAAGTGTGTTATTTTATTTTATTTAAAAAAAACCAAACAATTAATTAATGTTATGACTTATGATATGCAATGATAATTATGA
>NW_003546561.1:30166-31519 GCF_000090795.2 Amphimedon queenslandica
GAGGATTAATAGCTGCTGAAGAGAAGATCGACCTTGTAAGAACCCAAATTGTGATAGAGAAAAGGATGGATATAAGAAGTCCAATACCTTATCATAGATTAGTTTCTCCAGAACTTTTGATACAGAACTGAGAAGGGAAATAGGTCTATAGTTTACTACTGATGTTCTATCTCCAGACTTGAAGATTGGAGTAATCTTGTGGACTTTCCAATCTGAAGGAATACAAGCAGATTTAAGAGATACACAGAAAAGATGGCAAAGTGGTGTACACAGAGGTGTAGCACAATGCTTCAATACTGCAGGACTGATACCATCACTACCCATGGCCTTTGCAGGATTGAGCTCAGATAGTACTTTAAAAGTGTCGCTAATAGAAACAACAACTTCTGTCAGGTTATGTGCGACAGGGATGTCTGGTGGAGAATGACAAGTTGAGGCGGAAGAGTAAACCGAGTGAAAGTATGTATTGAACAGTTCTGCTTTTTCAGTATCAGACTACTATTGCCTTTTGCCTCATAAAGAAATTAAGCGGGGCACATGGACGCTGAAAAGGTCAAGTTTCTTAAAATCCTTTTGGAAACCATGTGGGGGAATAAAAACTATGGGAACACCAGTAAAAAACCGTGTCCCATTTCTAATAAGGGCTCACGTGATGCTAATTAAGTGACCTTTTGACCCTGTCGAACCTCCTCTGCAATGGAACAAACTTAGTCTTTGAAGCCCCTCCCTCCTTTTTAGCCGTTTCACTTCTTTTATGAGTAGAGGGATTCTGTGGTGGGTGTACACCAATCCAGGGGGAGGGGCTGTGGCTTTAGGAGCTTCCCGAGGGGTTCGCAACGGGACGAAAATCTCTACGAGATTACAAAAATTATCAGTATTACCAATTGATTACTGGATTACCAGGAGAATTCCAAGATTATAAGTGGATTACCAAGATTATAGGTAGATTCTTTGGATTACCAGGGATTACAAGCTGGATTACTTGGATTACCAAGGATTACAAGTTGATTAATTTGGCTTTGAGCCACACCTTATTAATTAATAATGGGTGTGGTTTTAATAACTTTTTATAAAACCAAGGGGTGGGGTTTTAATTTTGGATACTCAAAATTATTATTAGAATTTTTCAGTAAATTTGTTAAATCCTGGATTACAGATTACTGAATTCTTCCAAGATTACTGGATTATTCCAAGATTATCTTTTGGATTACTGGATTACCAAAGAGTTTCTACGAGATTACAAGCCCGTTGCGAACCCCTCGGAGCTTCCTTAACATCCTAAAATTATTATAATAATATCAAAATTCACGAGACATGTTTAAAAACCTTTTTAGATTTCTTTGTCGTCTTTTT
>NW_003546561.1:31529-33041 GCF_000090795.2 Amphimedon queenslandica
TCCACTACGGCTGTCCAGCGGAGCAGAAACTCTCGTATGAAATCCTGATGAGACTTTTTACCTAAAAGACCCTCCAGGTAGTCTTCTACTTCAGCCTTAGTATCCATAGCAACTAGATACCTGTTGGATAATTTTAAATTTATAAAAAGACAATAATTATCATAAAAATACAAAATCAATAAAATATTTGGCAGCATATACATAATTAAAATTATAAATTTGAAGCATGCAGGTTAAACCATAAAAAATAAGGCATATGTTTTTTTGTTTTTCTTCATTCTTCTTCTACTTATTAAATGCATTTTGTTATCAGATCAAAACAGTATGTTTAATAATGCAAAATTGACTAAAATTGTATAATCAGATAATGAATGCTATAAAAGCCATGGCTGTCAGAGACATCATTTGCAGATGAGGTAGAAGTAGTTCCCCGAGTTCTATAACAGTATGTACTCCTATAATACTGCACATAATTATTAGATAACAATCATAAGTGAACTGACCATTTCTTAACTTGTTGTTCATCAAGAGGCAAACTCACTAGCTTTAGTCATTGACCAGGGGACGAAGGAAGAGTTTTCAGTTCAGTTCCAGAACTTATTTTCCAGAGGACATAATACAGTACTGAGCCAAAGTAGTGATTGACATTTTGTTTGGCACTGAATCCTGTCAGCAGGCACAAAAATTATCCTAAATATCGATAACAGGCTTTGTGAGACCCATTTCTGTTCCTTCTTGACTTCTCTTTGAACCTCAGACCTCATGAAGCTCCTTTAAATTCTACCTGTCTTCTAGAGGCCATTTTATTAAAATTATATCATGTGATATTAACAAGTTTGAGGTTGTACCATGTGTTTGGAGCAATCTGATTGGTGCGCCAACATTCCAGCGCAATGCAACAAAAAAGCCTTGAGTACCGAGTGTCCCCAGACCCTTCCTCAGAAAGCGAAGGGGCGGGGCGACGAGACTATACCTACATATACTCTAATCACAAAAATACGAAATCAATAAAAATATTTGTCACTATAATTAAAATCATGAATTGGAGCATGCAAGTTAATTGGTTAAACCACAAAATTAGGCAAATATGAAAAGTCTGTCAAATATATAGATCTACAGCTCAAATCAATAAGAATTAGAGTACATTATCAATGATCGTACACCATCAATTTTCGGACACTTGTTTTAGGAAAACTATACATTGCCATCTCATGAAACTGCAAAGTATTATAGCAATAGTTATCCTTTATTTGCGTGACAAAACTTGTAGCTCTAGCAAGAGTGCATAGAAAGTTATAAGCTCTCAAAGCGTGGTGTCCGACAATACCAATGATCGGCCAAAATTCTCAATCTTCGGACTGTCATTTCTGAATGGCAGCAAAGGATAGTTTTAGAAGGTCACTATGATAACTTTGTAGGCCTGTCTTTAAACTAACTATCACCATCCGGATCTTTTTAATAGCTGTCTTTTTGACAGAGATATTGGCCACTTAAAATGTGTCACCTGATCCC
>NW_003546561.1:33322-43631 GCF_000090795.2 Amphimedon queenslandica
TATCATTATAAATTGGAAACGTCATTCACAGGAAAGATATGAATTCTCCTCAATGCTGATACCAATGAATAGAGAGTAGAACCACCTTTAATGTACTGTACATCATCAGCTTTCTGTAACCATTTAGTAAGACACGCATGCAGACCACCCTCAATATCTCCTATAAAATTATGATTCTCTGTAATGACATCAAGTGTAGCAAGAGATAGACCAAGATAGCGACCAAGTCTACAGTAACTGACTCCTGCTCTGAATCCAGTGTAGTCATGTCTTCTGAGTAACTGAAGTATCTCAGGAAGATCAGTAACTAATATAAATAATTTCGTTTAGCAAAAGAAAAAAACAATAATATACTTGTCAGTTGATTTGGAGGGTCTACTGGTACAGAAGAAGCGACAGGAGAAGATAACTTAGAAGCCATCAGTTGTAAAGGGTGGGGCTGGTTGATGACATCGACACCCATGTACAGCTAGCAACGCCCTCGTGCTAGGGTGTTCCTAAGATATCCTTTGCCCCGGCCCCGGCCCCTCATGTAACAAATACGCCCACAAAGCTAGTACACACCCAAGAGTTACCATGCATGATCCGTGAATGATGGGTATCAGGCCTGGACCAGGTTTGATTCTATAACGGTCCAGTATCGACGGCCATCACTGCTGAATCGAGGCTGTTGCTCTGGCCTGGACCAGTATCTATTTCAGTCCCGATGTAGTCATAGCTGATACAGTAATGTCTGTTCGTCAGCACTGGTCCAGGCTGTATATCAGTACTGCCGGATCAGATCGATGCTTTTCAAGATGGCAGCCCCGCGTGGACTATCTGACATGTTTTGTTAAAGAAAATCATCTTAATCTGACTCTTTAAGAGAAATCTCGTTGGCTGTATACACTAGGGCTAAATCACTGGATGTTATGTGAGTACAGTGGACTACATTAAATGTTATACTATTTTTAGGCTATTTTGAACCATTTATTACTTAAACATGAGTAGGATACACGATATTTTGAGTAAAAAGTAGGCACATGTAGATACACAATCAAGCTAAATAAATTATTAATTGAGCAGATACATGACTGGAAAATAAAACGACTGACAACTTCCAATTAAAGTTTACCACATCTTGCCTACAAAATCTCTATGATACGAAAGTAGAGACCTGGGTTTATGAGGAATTATCAAAGGGGTATAAACTGCATGAACAAACTTATAATAAATTTAGGCTAATTATTATTGTGAGATTAATGACTTCAATTTAATTGACTATAATTAGAAGTACATACCTTTCATTATGGATTCTCCATTAACTTTCTAGTATTGAGCCAAACATTGAAACAGAGCCAGAAGACCTTTCTGCAATAATCATGACACTAGTGAAGACGATGAGAAATCAGGCGTAAAAATGGTTCACTACATGTGATTGTAACTATGTTTTTAATTAGGGTGAATGTATTAGTGATCATGATGATGAAGATATTGTACTGAGAGACTTATGAATGATAGTCACAAGTGTGGTAAAATAGTTTATTGATTATGTGTGTAATTGTTACTTTTCCTTAGAATTTTTGATACGGAAGATTATTCTAGAAATATTAGTATAGTAGGTGCTCCTTTAATTCATATTAATTTATTAATTTAGCAAGGCCACTAGTATACATTCTATAGTTACCTTATCTCACTAAGTTTCAAGACAAGAATATCTTAGGTTTGTTTAATTTCATGTGAAAAGCTAAATTCATTATTCAGGTTGTGATGAACTGAAACTTTCTTGTTTAAAGCTCTTGTTAAGGTCAGTTTAATCATAGTGTTTTAATTTATTATCATCATTTGTCATTATAGTTCACTTCAAATAGCATTGAATTTTTTTGTGAATCTGCCTTCATCATGCTGGTTAAGGAAGGTATGTACTATGTAGTTCCTTTGCTTATGTAGAATTTATGCCTCATTATAGTTATGTTATGGATCTAAGCTTTGTAGGACTATGTGTTACAAGATACCTTTGAAAGATCTGCTTCACTACATGGAACCCCAGAGTTCATTAATGTTGGAGATTTTGGGAAATTAATTTCTCAGTATAATGTAAGTTTATTATTTTAGTGCCTTCTTAATTTATGGCTCTTTAGGTGTCTTAAGTTACAAAACATGAAGTGTCTTACTTGTGGAACATTGGTAGACTATGATAAAGAAAACAATTATAATCTTTTTTGGTTTTAATAATAATTCCAAATCATTTTAAATTAATAATGAATAATAATTAAGTATTAATTAAGCATAAAAGAGAAGTACGTCATAATGAGGCTTAATGAATATCGTTATCGTTGTCGGATCAGGTCTGGCACAGGCATAAATCGTGGCTGATTCGTCAATATCGGATCAGGACATTGCCCCAAATCCTCGGTCCAGGCTCGATCATCAGTAATGATTCAGGCCTGTATCAGGACTGGTCCATGTTCCAACTCTTGGGCGTGTAGGCTGCTAGCTATCCGGCCTAGGCGTCGTAGAGCTAGGTACGTAAGGAAATGACCTCCTGGCTTAAGGCCAAGGTTGTTCGAGGGTTTAGTTACATTCTACCTGTACCAGAGGCTGCCGACTCATCAGATGAATTAGGTAGCCATGATTTGCAGCCTTCAATTACAGATACTCGAATTATCGCAAAATTCCAGGCACTAGTCAGGGCTAGTTTGGGTGGGCACAAAGAGCTGAGACTTTTAGTGACAGGGAAGACAGGAGAAGGGAAGTCCACACTAGTCAATGGAATACTGGGAATGAAGGTTGCTACTGAGGGAGCTGGTTCTGAGAGATGTACAACAGGAGTTAAAGGGCACAAAATACAAATCGAAGGTGTACCTATCACTGTGTTTGATTCACCAGGTCTCCAAGACGGCACAGAAAATGAAGATGAGTACGTAGCAGATATGAAGAAGAAATGTCAAAACCTCAGTTTAGTTCTTTATTGTTCTAAAATGACCAACCACCGTTTAAGAGATGAAGACAAAAATGCTGTCTTGAGGCTAACGAGAGAATTTGGTCAAAAGTTCTGGGAGCATGCTGTTCTTGTTCTTACATTTGCTAACATGGAAATTGTCTCAAGACGTGATGACAGAGATGAAGATAAAGGGCCTGAGCCTGATGATAATGATGATGATGGCTGGAAAGAATTGAAAAAGAAAAGATTTGAAGGTCGTTTGGAGAAGTGGAAAGATGGCTTCTACAAATTTCTAACAGATGAAGTTGGAATAAAAAGAAAAATAGTGCAAAGAATTCTTGTGGTACCAGCTGGAGATCACAGGGTAATAAGAGACAATAAGGAGCCCTACCGTCTTCCTGATCGTGATGATTGGTTTATTGAATTCTGGAAGGCTTGCTCCTTACGAGTGAAGGAAATTAATCTCTTCTTTAAAATAAATAAAAGCCGAATCGTGATTGAAACCCCTTCGATTGTGCCTAGTAGTCACCCACACTTAACAACAAGCTCAATTGATGAACTGACTACAGTTGAGGAAGAAGGGGAAGAAGTGTTTGTTGATGCAAAAGATTTCAATGAATTGACTCTAGGTGAAGAAGTAAGCAATATGCTTCAGTAATTGTGCATCATAATCTTGTAAATTTTGACAGTATTTCTAACCCTTGTATCCTATGACCATTTGTGGTTTGAATGTGCATTCTAACCTGTAACAACTTTCTAATGTGTGTACCGTATTTCCTTGAATAAGGGCCTAGGCGTTTATTGCTTAACAGAGGCAAAAATCACATAAAGCTGGCTGAAATATACCTATCTATAGTCGTAATATATTAGTGATAGGCCTTTATTTGAGTAGGGCCTCTATTAGAGGAAATATACGGTATGTGTATGTGCATTAAAATAACTCTTAATAATAATTCTTCAATTTAAAGGGTTTGCTTTGGTCAGCAATGGGGAATCAGAATAATGAGGTATGTACATTGTATTTTCTCATGCAGTAATTCATGTTCTTTTCACTTTTTTATAGGAACCTTCTGATGCACAAGATTACACATTTCTTTCAGATACACCTGCAGATGACTCTGAGACATATACAGCAAAGCTTCAGGAAAACTTGCAAAAAAAGGATAAAGAAGCATGGGTGAAGGATATGGAGTGTAAAGTTGAGAGACTATCAAAAGAAGTGGAAAGGGTAGCAGAAGAACTTAGAAAAACAAAAGAAAAAATGGAGAGACAAATTGAGGAAAATAGAAAAGCATTGGAGAGGCAAGCAGAAGAAAATAAGGTATCAATGGAAAAGCTAGCCAAAAAAATATTGCAAGAATTAGAACATAAAAAGCAGGATACAACAGTACATGTAAGTGATGTGACTCAGCAGTTAATGTACTGTACTCCTTCAATAAAGTATATTTATTGCATTATGTTGTTTGTATACATAGAATTGTGGTGATATTGTTGAAGAAAGAGTCAGTGCCAATGATGAAGAAAGAGTCAGTACCAATGATGAAGAAAGAGTCAGTACCAATGATGAAAAAAGATTCAATACCGATGATGAAGAAAGATTCAATACCGATAATGAAGAAAGATTTAGTCCCAATGATGAAGAAAGAGTCAGTCCCAATGAAGGTCGTGTACAAGAACATACACATGAAGAAATAGATGATAATTTAATTGTTGGCAGACAAATTTGTCTCAATGAAGCTCATTTACAAGAAGTAGTTGAAGAGTCACTTTACAGAAAATATGGAAGGGAGGTTGCTAGATTGGCTAAAAAAATTTGGAAAAAGATCACAGCTCCTGCAGTGTGGCTCATGTCATTGTTCTAATAAGTTGTGTAATGATTTTTGTGGTTAATTTTTAGTTTTAGTTAGTAAAGCTCTGATGTTGTCTATCTTTTAATATTTTTTATTAATTTTTTCATTGTTATTGTTATTGGTTTTTATACCAGGTTGACTTAACTTCCACAAGGGGTCTATTTTTATAAGTCTTAAAGGTCTACATGTCACTATGATACTATGATGTGATTATGCGCTCCTGTTTATAGTTATGGCTGTTGTATGGATTTTATGGCTAGCATACACCATTATCATTACGATTGGTGCACCTGGGCGTGGCCAGGAACAAATTATTTTTGAAAAAAATTACTACCATAAATTCATGGCAATTGTTTCATTTCAACACTGACTAAAATAAGATCAACTTAGCTAGATCCATATGTGTCGGCCAATGACCTAAAGACCAAAATCATTTCTTAATATTCAATGAAATTATAGATATCGAAATACTTTGCTTTTATGTTCTTGGTAGCATCTTCAGCAGTGCATCAGTCCAAGATGTAAATGTCATGCTATAGACTTTGTTTGGATTCATTAAAAACCCATTATCACTAACAGTACAATAAAGTATAGAATTAACAAAATAATTCGTAAAAGAGAATCTCACCTGAAATATCCTTCCAATGCTCCACTATCCAACATCACATAAACTGCAGTTGCATCAGATTGGAGACTGAAATATTAATACCAAGAAATTATTTAGTCGAAATGACTACATACTACAATGCTATATAAACTTACTGAATACTTCATTTGAAGATAAGGACGTCATATTACTGATTGATATTTTAGCTTGAGGAAGATTAGCTTTTGTAAAATTTCCAGGAAATTTAAGTTTAATTGAGTGCAACTAGTAAGTGTCAACCAGTGACCTATAATTATCATGATAATTAATGATAATAATAGTAACTACTAATTAATGACACAAACCTTGTTACTATGTTCTTGGTAAAGTCTTGAGTTGAAATGTCGGACCAGGAGGTAAAAGTCATGTTGTAGACTGTTTGGAGTCATTAAGAATCCATTATCACTATAGACAATAAGAATAGGACACTTTCAATACTTGCAGTATTGAGTATACATGTGTCATAACTATTGAGGATGATCTCACCTGAAATATCCTTCCAATGCTCCACTATCCAACATCACATAAACTGCAGTTGCATCAGATTGAAGACTAAACACAGCCAAAAAGAAAAATTATAGTTTAGCAATTATTAGTGATAATATCATAATAGAGACTTACTGATACTTCATTTGATGATATTGACGTCACATTACTGACTATTATTTTAGTCGATGGAAGATTTATTTTTGTAAAGTTTCCAGGAAAGAAATGAGTAGAAGAAAGGATTGTATTGGAACCATCTACATGTACATGAATATTGTATTAATACAAAATTATTATTTTTTAATATTTTAAGTAGAAAGTACTTTACCTTCAGTTATCCAAATATGCAGATAAGCATCATTTACTGTAACACTTCCTTGAAATATATCACTAATCTTGTATTCAGCTACTTTTTTTCCTGTAAATCCTTCAGACTGTAAGTTTGGTACACTCTTCTGAGATACTGTTTTACCCTATACACCATACACAATCAATATTACATAGCTATTGAGTGTATAGTGCTGTCTTACATCCCAAGATATGATGTCAACTGATAAAGAATACTTAGCAGTCATCTGTGGATCATCGACAGTGACATAAACTGCAATAGAGCCATTCAATTGATATGCAGTGACAGAGACATCAGAATAAATCTATAGCACATTAACAGACACAAAATATTTTTAAAATCAATGCTTGTATATACCGTATAGCGGGTAAATTTGGAGGGGCTAAATTTTGGCAAATTGCTAAATTTTGGTGATTGGTGGATGCAAATTTGTGGCCACGTGCCATTGAGCATGCGTATAATAGCTCAAAATGGCGGGTTTTTATTTTGGTGAATGAATGGCTATCAAAATGCCAAATTCACCAAACTTAATCCCCTCCGAAATTTCCCACTATAAGGTAAGCACTTACTCTCCTCATAGCATAATGCAGTAACTTCCATCGTCCAGCATATTCAACAGAAGACCAGGTCTGTGCCTGCCAGATATCATTCTATTATAATAAATTAAAATAAATTCAACCATCATATAATGACTGATACTCACTAGCTGCCAGTACAGTGTACCACGAGTGTATGCCCCAGCTTCGCTCAGTAACCTGTGATAATGCTCAGCCTCTGATCCTATGCATATAACTTGAACAACTTGAGATAAGTAGATGAAATCCTTAAACTGTTGAACTGAATCAGTACTATAATATAAAATTAAAAAGATGGAATTTTTCATGCATTATGAACAAGTGCATAAATTTAAGTTTATTATAGAGTATAATAATTACTGTGAGAATAGAAAAATTTGAGCTCAAATTGTTTAAAACTTTATTCCACAAAATGTGCAAGCTATAATAGTATTTCAGTCTCACTTGTTTGGTAGATGAAAGAACTTGGCCATCATGTTCTGCATTTGCTTATTACCATCAGGGTGATGCTGTCTGTGACTAGTGAAGAATGGTGAGTCGTTGCTCCAATCCTGCAATAACATTCAATAGAGTTTAAATATGTTATTTTACATATTGCATCATAGTGTCTCTGGCTTACGTCGGGTTTTGAAATCGTTGAGAGCGAGTAAAATGAAGGATAGCTCTGAAAACCAAACTCACTCGCAAATCGAGGCCGAGGAAAAGTTGAAACGTCATTACAAGTACTAAAATAGTCGTACCTGCAAAATTACGTTTTATCATTAGTAATTGTAGTATGGTTGTATTGACCTGTGTATGTCACCAACAGTTGTGTTCTGTGAGTCTCCCCATCGCTGTACATATATGCCCATCACTGGATCATCAACTTTAGCTCCGTTTGAGGGACTGGCTGGCCAATAGCTTCTTGTGGTGTCCTAAAGTCAGAGAATTACAAGTAGGTTCTAAAAACTAGAAATTGGCCAAAATCTGACAAAATCCCTGTGCTATAGCCCATGGTTTTTTCCAAAAAATGGCTCCAAAATCACTCCAAATTTTTATTACATTTTCTGATACATATTGATGTCCTTATGCTGTGTAAAAAGTTTGAGCTAATTCTGGCTTAAATTTTTCAAGTTACGGCCATTTTAAGAAAATGCCAAAAATCTGAAAAATTCACTGTACTATAGCCCATGGTTTTTTCGAAAAAATGGCTCCAAAATCACCTCAATCTTTTATTACATTTTCTGATACATATTGATGTCCTTATGCTGTGTAAAAAGTTTGAGTTGATTCCGGCTTCAATTTTTCAAGTTATGGCCATTTTAATAAAACACTAAAAATCTGAAAAATGCCCAAGGCTATAGCCCATGGTTTTTTCAAAAAAATGGCTCTGAAATCACCTCAAATTTTTATTACATTTTCTGATACATATTGATATTCTTATGCTGTGTAGAAAAGTTGAGCTGATTCTGGCTTTAATTTTTCAAGTTACGGCCATTTTAATAAAACGCTAAAAATCTGAAAAATTCACTGTACTATAGCTTATGGTTTTTTTGAAAAAATGGCTCCGAAATCACTTCAAATTTTTATTACATTTTCTGATACATATTGATGTCCTTATGCTGTGTAAAAAGTTTGAGTTGATTCCGGCTTCAATTTTTCAAGTTATGGCCATTTTAAGAAAACGCTAAAAATCTGAAAAATGCCCAAGGCTATAGCCCATGGTTTTTTTGAAAAAATGGCTCCAAAATCACTCCAAATTTTTATTACATTTTCTGATACATATTGATGTACTTATACTGTGTAGAAAATTTGAGCTGATTTCGGCTTCAATTTTTCAAGTTATGGCCATTTTAATAAAATGCTAAAAATCTGAAAAATTCACTGTACTATAGCCCATGGTTTTTTTCCAAAAAATGGCTCCAAAATCACTCCAAATTTTTATTACATTTTCTGATACATATTGATGTACTTATGCTGTGTAGAAAGTTTGAGCTGATTCCGGCTTCAATTTTTCAAGTTATGGCCATTTTAATAAAACGCCAAAAATCAAAAAAAATTTACTGTACTATAGCCCATGGTTTTTTCCAAAAAATGGCTCTGAAATTACCTCAAATTTTAATTACATTTTCTGATACATATTGATGTCCTTATGCTGTGTAGAAAGTTTGAGCTGATTCCGGCTTCAATTTTTCAAGTTACGGCCATTTTAATAAAACGCCAAAAATCTTAAAAATTTACTGTACTATAGCCCATCGTTTTTCCAAAAAATGGCTCCAAAATCACCCCTAATTTTTATTAAATTTTCTGATACATATTGATGTTCTTATGCTGTGTAAAAAGTTTGAGCTGATTCCAGCTTCAATTTTTACAAGTTTTTAAAAGTTGCTCCAAAATCGAACTAAATTACCTCTACTATTAGTAACGCGGTAGCGTTATTAGTAACTAGAAATGTAGAAATGGAAACTTGAAAACTAGAAATGACTAAGAGAGCTAGAATTCTTACATCAAATTATGATTGACTGTGGTTTTTCACAAAAAGTGGCTCTAAAATCACCTCAAAATTTTAATACATTTTCTGATACATATTAATGTCCTTATGCTGTGTAGAAAGTTTGGGCTAATTCCGGCTTCAATTTTTCAAATTACAGCCATTTTAATAAAACGCTAAAAATTTGAAAAATTCACTGTACTATAGCCCAGTTGAAAAGGGAACAGAGCCCTCAAAAAATTTGTTATGAAAAAGGGTAGAAATAAACATGTAGGTTAAGGAAAGGAATATAAGGAAGAAAACAAAGAACAGGTTAAAGATTGGTTAAGGTAATAAAACTATAGCCCATGGTTTTTTCTGAAAAATGGCTCCGAAATCACTTCAAATTTTTATTACATTTTCTGATACATATTGATGTCCTTATGCTATGTAAAAAGTTTGAGCTAATTCCAGCTTCAATTTTTCAAGTTATGGCCATTTTAAGAAAACGCTAAAAATCTGAAAAACTCACTGTACTATAGCCCATGGTTTTTTCCAAAAATTGGCTCCGAAATCACCTCAAATTTTTATTACATTTTCTGATACATATTAATGCCCTTATGCTGTGTAGAAAGTTTGAGCTGATTCCAACTCAATTTTTTTACAAGTTTGTAAAGTTGCTCCAAAATTGGACTGAAGTCCCTCTACTATAGTACAGGGACTTTGGCCAAATTTTGTCAAAAATGAGTAGAAAGAATTCTTCATTCTTATCATGCATACATGTGCCTTCAATATACCTCTTCCCAGAGTGTTGCTCTAACAGTTGAGTCATACAGTAATGTGTAATCAACCAGTTTAGCTGTATCACCAATAGCATATCCCTATGCATAAAAGTAAATGAAATAAATAAATAAATAAATCTTGGTTGTGTATATGTACCTGGTTCTCATTGTTCCCACTCCACAGTACAATGCTAGGATGATATCCTAACCTCCTAACATTATCAATCACTTCTTCTCTTACATTCTCTA
>NW_003546561.1:45715-57528 GCF_000090795.2 Amphimedon queenslandica
CAAACTTTTTACACAGCATAAGAACATCAATATGTATCAGAAAATGTAATAAAAATTTGAAGTGATTTCAGAGCCATTTTTTCAAAAAAACCATGGGCTATAGCCTTGGGCATTTTTCAGATTTTTAGTGTTTTATTAAAATGGCTATAACTTGAAAAATTGACGCCAGAATCAGCTCAAACTTTTTACACAGCATAAGGACATCAATATGTATAAGAAAATGTAATAAAAATTTGAGGTGATTTCGGAGCCATTTTTTGAAAAAACCATGGGCTATAATAGTACAGTGAATTTTTCAGATTTTTGGCATTTTGTTAAAATGGCCGTAACTTGAAAAATTTAAGCCAGAATTAGCTCAAACTTTCTACACAGCATAAGGACATCAATATGTATCAGAAAATGTAATAAAAATTTGGAGTGATTTCAGAGCCATTTTTTGGAAAAAACCATGTGCTATTATTATTATTATTATTATTATTATTATTACTAATTTCACTTATAAACTCATTACTACTGATTTCTGATCCTATTTCAAATTCATTTTATTATTATTATTATAAAAAAAAAACAAATGGGCTATAGCACAGGGATTTTGTCAGATTTTGGCCAATTTCTAGTTTTAAAACCTACTTGTATTTCTCTGACTTTAGGACACCACAAGGAGCTATTGGCCAGCTAGTCCCTCAAATGGAGCTAAAGTAGATGATCCAGTGATGGGCATATATGTACAGCGATGGGGAGACTCACAGAACACAACTGTTGGTGACATACACAGGTCAATACAACCATACTACAATTACTAATAATGAAATGTAATTTTGCAGGTACGACTATTTTAGTACTTGTAATGACGTTTCAACTTTCCCTCGGCCTCGATTTGCGAGCGAGTTTGGTTTTCAGAGCTATCCTTCATTTTACTCGCTCTCAACGATTTCAAAACCCGACGTAAGCTAGAGACACTATGATGCAATATGTAAAATAACATATTTATACTCTATTGAATGTTATTGCAGGATTGGAGCAATGACTCACCATTCTTTACTAGCCATAGACAGCATCATCCTGACGGTAATAAGCAAATGCAGAACATGATGGCTAAATTTTTTCATCTACCAAACAAGTGAGACTGAAATACTATTATAGCTTGCACATTTCGTGGAATAAAGTTTTAAACAATTTGAGCTTAAATTTTTTTATTCTCACAGTAAATATTATACTCTATAATAAACTTAAATTTATGCACTTGTTCATAATGCATGAAAAATTCCATCTTTTTATTTTATATTATAGTACTGATTCAGTTCAACAGTTTAAAGACTTCATCTACTTATCTCAAGTTGTTCAAGTTATATGCATAGGATCAGAGGCTGAGCATTATCACAGGTTACTGAGTGAAGCTGGGGCATACACTCGTGGTACACTGTACTGGCAACTAGTGAGTATCAGTCATTATATTATGATGGTTGAATTTATTTTAATTTATTGTAATAGAACGATATCTGGCAGGCCCAGACCTGGTCCTCTGTTGAATATGCTGGAAGATGGAAGTTACTGCATTATGCAATGAGGAGGGTAAGTGCTTACCTTATAGTGGGAAATTTCGGAGAGGATTAAGTTTGGTGAATTTGGCATTTTGATAGCCATTCACCAAAATAAAAACCAGCCATTTTGAGTCATTATACGCATGCTCAATGGCACATGGCCACAAATTTGCCAAATTAAAATCTGCCAATCACCAAAATTTAGCAATTCGCTAAAATTTAGCCCTCCAAATTTACCTGCTATACGGTATATACAAACATTGATTTTAAAAATATTTTGTGTCTGTTAATGTACTATAGATTTATTCTGATGTCTCTGTCACTGCGTATCAATTGAATGGCTCTATTGCAGTTTATGTCACTGTCGATGATCCACAGATGACTGCTAAGTATTCACTTTCAGTTGACATCATATCTTGGGATGTAAGACAGTACTATACTCAATAGCTATGTGCTATTGATTGGGTATGATGTATAGGGTAAAACAGTATCTCAGAAGAGTATGCCAAATTTACAATCTGAAGGATTTACAGGAACACAAGTAGCTGAATACAAGATTAGTGATATATTTCAAGGAAGCCTGACAGTAAATGATGCTTATCTACATATTTGGATAACTGAAGGTAAAGCACAAAGCACTACTTAGTACTTTCTACTTAAAATATTAAAAAAGAATAATTTTGTATTAATGCAATATGTATATACATGTAGATGGTTCGAATACAATCCTTTCTTCTACTCATTTCTTTCCTGGAAACTTTACAAAAATAAATCTTCCTTCAGCTAAAATAATAGTCAGTAATGTGACGTCAATATCATCAAATGAAGTATCGGTAAGTCTCTATTATGATATTATCACTAATTATTGCTGAAATATAACTTTAATTTTTGACTGTTTTTAGTTTAGTCTTCAATCTGATGCAACTGCAGTTTATGTGATGTTGGACAGTGGAGCTTTGGAAGGATATTTCAGGTGAGATTATTCTCAATATTTAATACACATGTATACTCAATACTGCAAGTATTGAAAGTGTTCTATTCTTATTGTCTATAGTGATAATGGATTCTTAATGACTCCAAATACAGTCTACAGCATGACTTTCACTTCCTGGTCTGACATTTCAACTCAAGACTTTAGCAAGAACATAGTAACAAGGTTTGTATCAACAATTTGTGGTTTGTATTATCATCAATTATCATGATTATAGGTCACTGGTTGACACTTACTAGTTGCACTCAATTGAACTTAAAACATAATTTGATAAAAAACCAAAATTATTATTATTTCCTTTATGCTGTGCTATTATTGCTGAGATGTGGTGTGTGTGATGTTGATTTTGACAAATTTTGTGAACGAAAAATGGGCCAAAACATGTAGTTTGTAGTTAATGTTTGGCACATTGTATGACGATGAAGAAGAATATAGTATTATCCATTCTATTCATAATTATCAACTGAAATAAAAATAAGAGAACAGTAATACCAAACTACCAATAATAATAAGAGTGAGAGAATAGCATTTAAATTATTATAATTAAATTAATTATGTTAAAATCATATTTCTCTCATTTTATAGAAAATAGTTTTCTGCACTATATGCATGTACATATATTATACACAGTATCGGATCGGCCATCATGATTTCTCATTGAAGGAACTGTGTGGTTGATTCATAGGGTTTTCAGGCGACTTCATCCACTCCTTCCTCACCAACTGCTTCACTTGAGACAGCCTCAGGTTAGGATTCTCAGTTTTCAGTCTGGCTATCTCTCTCTCCTCAAATGCAGCGTAAGAAGCTTTCATTCTTCTCTCTGGATGTCTATCAAGTCCCTGGTCAAGTCCACCAACTTTAAGTACAGCAATTGCTTCATCGACAGTCGCTGCGTCGTGATGGCCCTCTAGAGATCTCTGTTGCATTAAATGATTAGGGTTCTCTATCAATGGGTCTACTTCCACTACTGATTTTGGGAGGGGTGTGGCTCCGCTAGAGGCCTGTGATTCGGCGATCTGTGCTCTTGTTACTTTTGGAGGAGGACGTGAAGAGGCTTTCCCTTTCAAGCCCTGTTCTTCGGCTTCTAGAAGTTTCTTTGCTTCGAGTTTCTTGTCAAGCTGATCTTGACGCTTTCTCTCTCTATCAGCCTATGATAAAAATATAGGAATAAATATAAAATATACATGTATATAGTTATAAAATAATATTAAATTTTGGTTGGGCCAACAGCTTTTAAATTTCAATTTTGATATAGGGCAAGAACAAAGTAAAAAAACAACCAAAAACTACATTCATACTTATTAGACACTTTTTATAAAACAAAATTACTGATTACTTATTACTGATCACAATAAAAAGCGAATGGGCACATTATGAATCTACTCTCTACCTTTCTGTCTTGTTTCCTCGCTACATGTTTATCATCGTCCCTCCAGTACTGGTCTTCCTCTTCTTGTCTTTTTCTTTCGTCTTCTTCTCTCTTAGCCGCTGACTTCCTCTCTTTAGCGGCCACTGCTTTAGAGTTAGGCTCCTTGAACTTCTTGCCAGGCATTTTGAGAAACAAGCCAACAAGTAATTTGAAGTAAAGTCAATTTTTAACCCGTTCACATACCACGCCCCCAAAGCACACCTCCACTTTCTATAAGTTGCAACAAATCCAGTGCTCAGCTTGCAGCTCACAGATCTCACTGCATATTAATTTGCTACTTACTTGTAAGCATAGTTTTTAAAGTTGACAAAATTTAATTTCACTGGCAACAAAAATTTATTGTTTAGCAATACATGCATCAGTAATAATTATCCTCATGTAGCCAAAGGAGCATGAGTGAGTTCCAGCAATATGCTTGCAGGCTTTGTATGCATCACTCACACAACCTGCAACATAAAGGAAAGCAAATAAAAAGAGTAAAATCATTGGAGCCAGTTTTGAAGAACTGTACATGGTTATAGTGCAAAGTACAAGCATATCCTTTATTATTAGTTAACTAACTTTCCCGCCTTTTTTCATTTAAAATTAATTTATTTTAGACAAAAAAACACAAAAATGACAAGACAGAATGCATCAGTTGATTCAGTTCATAATAATCATTAGCTAATATTGTTAATAGTCTAGCCAGTAGTAGGATTACAGGAGATACAGCAGGCATTACGAACAGCTGCTACTGAACACATTGAACTGGGTACAGCTGCACATAAGAAACTCTCACCAGTACAATCAGCTAAAAAAAGAAACAAACAAATAAATAAATAAATACAATACAGCTGGAAATATTAGCAGAGAATTAACATTGGTAAATTGGCAGTTGCAAAGAATACTATGCTTCATAATACTACTAATATAATACTATTCTGAGCATACTAAATACAAGTGGCTCTCTAAATTGTTAATATAAAATCACAAAATTTTTAACAAATTGCCAAACATAATTCTTGCTAGTATTTCCAGCTGTCAGTATGCCAGTTACCATTAGGACAAGGTGATCCTGTATCACACTCTCTTGTGACTGGAGGCTTGGATCTGTTGGAACAGAATGAATCAGGTGCTGTTAACTCAGAGATGACATTATGACATGTTACTGTCCTAGATTGAGTACCTCTTCCACAAGTAACACTGCACTGTAGATAAACAACAACAACAACAACAATAATAATAATAATAATAACAATATGACATTACCAATGTTATGCTTCTGAGCAAAATTGCCTTTTACAAAATGCTCCAAAATTTTGCCCAAAATGAAAAAGATAAAATTCTGAATTTTTATTGCACTTCCTGATACATATACATGTACTTATGTTGCATAAAAAGTTTGAGCTGATTCGAATCAAAATTGGATCTTTTACAAATTTTTAAAGTTTCTCCAATATCTGGTCAAAGTCTCTGTAATGACTAGGAGAGAATTGCATGTACATGTACTCACTGGTCCGTAATGAGACACAAGCCATGAGTATAAAGGAGGGCAGTCTCCCACTCCACAGGCATGGGTAGTATTGGGTCGGGTCAATCCCTCGTCCATACAAAGACTGTCATCAATAAACTGCTGAGTCATCACATTATAGCACCTGACTGTTCGATTCCTCAAACCACCCATGCAAGTACTGGAACACTGTTAATAAAACAACTTAATAACTATTATTAACTATTTATTAACTGACTGGGCTCCACCTATCCACCACGTATTGATAAGGACACAGGTGTATGTTGCATTGTTCAATGGTTCTTGGTTCGGTTCCAGCTGTACAGAACCGGTCATCAATGGTCATATTGGTCACAGAAGACACACAGGTGATGTTCCTGGTACGATAACCTCCATTGCAAATCTTGTTGCACTATAAATGAAAAATAAACTTTTATTTTGTCGAGGGGCAAAATTTTCTTGTGAATCTAACATGAATTCAACACGCAACAGTTAAATTACAAGGACTTGGTACTAAAATTGGAAATCTGTTACACTAAAGTTATTTTGGCCTATAATATATGACTTGTAAAGTTTTTGTTTTAAAAAAAGTTTTTCCTAATACCACCTCTGCAAGTACTGGAACACTATTAATAAAACGCCTTAATAACTCAGGTTAGTTAAGGTGTACTCCATCTTAGTGCTGTACTTTGCAACATAGACCGATCCATCAGACAGTACTTTAAAAAGGTCGTTGGGGTAGGGGGTGGGGAAACATTGCAGCCGCTGTGGTCTGTTAGAAACTGCCATTACACTTAATAATTTTCTTAATGACTATTAGTAAATGCAATTTTAATTTTCATGCATTGAACTTTAAGATCATCATGTAATTACCTCACTCCAAGGACTTGTTACCCACTCAGGAATGACTTCTATAGTTGCTAAAAAGAGTAATAAATAAAATACCAATCAAGGTAATTAATGCACTTACTTTGAAGTACAACATCTCCTGCATCATCGCCTGCAATGTTAGTTGTAATGCAGCGATAAGTCCCTTCAAATTCTTCAGTAAAAGGAGAAATGGTCAATACTGACATATTCCCTGTATTGTTCATAGAGAAGACTGCTAGACTGGTATTAATTTCAGCAGTAAATCCATCAGGCTGTACTCTCAGCCATGTTGCATCAGCTTGGCCTATTCCAGTGAATGGACAGAACAATTTGACACTTCTACCAAAAGTGACATTATTTGGCTCTTCAGATCTACCAGCACCAATGACCACTTCATTAGGGCCAGGAGTTGGTAGGGACTGCTGACGATCAATTCTTGCAGGATCTGTATTGAGAATTCAAATTACAACAGTATTTACCATTGATTATATCAAGAGTACATATGTACTCTTGATTATACTAATTAGGCTAAGTTTTACGAAAATTTTGAAGCATGCAGAAATTAAATCTCCTTACCATAAACTCTGAGGTTTAAAATATCAGAACTATTTCCACAGTCATTGGTTGCATTGCATAGGTAAGTTCCCTCGGCGAAAGAAGAAACAGGAGATATTGAAATATCACTGCCTCTAACAGAGCCTCCCCTATTGTACATTATGGTCGTAGTAGCTTGTGGGTCATTCACTCTGCAGGAAAGAGTGAGATTATCTCCAACAAATGCACAATAGTCCACATCATGAGGTCTTCTCCTAAGTTGATTGCATCTATTACCTTGAGGACTGACTCCAACCAGAGAGACATTCAAATGACCTGAAAGAGGATTGTAACATTTATATATTATACATATATATGTATATAAATTGATCATGTGAGGAAGAAAGTGCACAATTACTCTTGATTATATATAATAGTGTATCTAAGTCATTTCTTAACAGTAAAAACAAAAAATAATTGAGCTCTTTTTACCTTTGACTCTCGAGCTGGCAGTAGAAGTACCAAATGCATTCGAAGCACTGCAAGTATACACATCAGTGTCATTAGCAGATACCCGCAAAAACATTCCATACTGTATTACCCTATCACCAGTAGAGGCAGCAGTCCATGTAAATGTAATAGGCCAAGTACCACTCTGAGTCCAACAATCAATAGAAACAAACTGATGGCCTAACAAACAAACATTGACACCAATATTAACTCCAGTAATTCTTCTTTTTGGAGGTAGAATTAAAGTTGGGGTGCCAGGAGGATTAGCTCTGATCAAAGGAGGGACGCCTGATAGTGAATAATGGATCGGAATTAAACTTTAATATTTGTTGACTTACCTGATGCACTGACAAGTATAGAATCCTCTGCTGCCCCACAATCAATGTTATGAGATCTACAGATGTATATTCCTGAGTCTGATAGAGCAAAGCCCCATATAACAAGAGGCGTATCTGTTGAACTTCCACCAGGTCCACTGATAGTGTATCCTTCATTTGAAGAACAAGAAATTACAACTATCTCTCCATCAAAAGGGCAAAGGTCAGCAGTGGTATTGGTTATACCAGGTCGATTGCATCCATCGTCTGATATATTCAGAGCTGAAATACTCCCATTAATGGTCACAGGAACCTGACCTGCATAAGATGAACATCAGTTATGACAGATGCTATAATCATTTATCTTAATTTAGAACTCACTAATAACTTGTGTAGCTGCCGAGCCCATTCCACAAGGATTCATAACTGCACAAGTGATTGTACTTCCTACATCACTAAGCATAGCATTATAACTGCTACCAGTGACACCACTTATGACACTGTTGTTTCTAGACCATGTTCTAGTTACATTAGTACCAAAGTCAGCATTGCAGTTGACTGTGACTGGATTGCCTGAATTGAGACAGAGCCTTGAGCCAATGTTAACTATTTGATCAATACCAGTCCCTGTTTCTTTTATCAGCTCTATACGACCTGAAAATAAGAGATAAAAAGGTCTTGGATCATAATCACTTCTCCTTTCCTTACCAACAACTTCAGTTGTTGCTTGACTACTTCCACACTGATTACTAGCAGTGCAAGTATAATCTCCAATAGAACTAGCTGCAATGATAGAACCACTTTGACTGCCTCCTCCAGGAGTGGACCAAGAGAAAGTGACATCAGACACTGACTCATTGTTGAATGATAGGTTGCAGACAAGAATGACTCTAGCTCCCACGCCAGTTCTTGAGACACAGGTCCTAGTGCCAGCAGGGACTGGGGTATTACCAGGATTAGTAATAATACCAGTCCCAGGTGCAATAGTTGGAGCATCTGTAAAATATAGAATTAGATGGGCAATTCATAAAGAAGATGCAACACTAAATTTAATGCAAGTATTTTTTGCATACAAGTAATGATAATACTCATATAATATTCACAATAATTATTAAAATTAAATTTGTTAACCTTTGATAAAAGTAGTATTACTGACAGATCCACAGACATTAGATATGACACAAGTGTAATTACCAGAGACAGTGGCTCTCTGTCTAGACCCAGTATTACCACTCTGAAGTACTCCATTAATATACCATGCAACAGCACTGCCTGGTGCAGAGTCACCACATGAAACAAATAGATCATTATCACTGTGTGGGCAAGGAGGAACAATAGTACCATCACTTCTTTGGACAGTTATTACATTTGGCAGACCTGGAAATTCAAGTTACAGAAAATTATTATTGTACACATAGCCAAAAGCAATACCAACTTACTGTACAATATCTTTGTTGTTTCAGAATCATTTCCAAAACGATTTTGAAGGACACAGTTTAGTGAACCTTGCATATTATACTCCAGTAATAGTCCAGGAAAGACATGTATTATATTGTTTAATCCAGTTTCAATACTAAATTGGCTTATGAAAAAATAAGCATGATTTATTGGTTGATTATTAAATGTGTAAAATGAAACTGGCTCAGGATTAATGCTTCCAATCTGAGCACATACCACCCTGACCACAGGTACTGGTGATTGTGGGTCAATGCAAATATTGGTTCCTATTCTTATTGAATTTGAAGGAAGCATTCCAGCACGATTGATTACTGGTGAGAAACCTAAAAATATCATAATTTATACTACAACATAAATATAGATCTGATATCTGATATACCTATGATATTAATATCAACTTTATAAATATTGTGATCATTGTATTCACAAATGAATTCTCCAACATTTGATGGTTCAATTCTTGAAGCTAGTGTTGGATTAGCAACACGTAAAAACTCGCCATTATTTCCAAACATTTCAATCCCATTACTACAGAAACAATTGATATATAGATGCAATTAAAAATATCACACTTACTTTCGAGTTCCTGGTATGAAAACAAGAGGATTAGATTCTAGATCACCATCAAAGCTCCTTCTTCTCAACTTCCACACTGCATTCAAATTGCGTCTTTCAAAACTTGGCGTTACCAAATGGCCACAATCCAGAGTCACACTAACATTCTCAAGTATCCTGATATCAATTGGAGTGGAGCTGTTTGGAAGCTGAACATAAATTCTACCACCTACACAATGCATTATTAGAAATGAACCAATTTACACAATATGTGATCATAAAATTAAAACATATAATGATTAAAGCAAGCAAAAAGGCTGGGTTTAGTCTGGGTTTTGGTGGTCTCAGTGGCCTGGTGTTATAATAAACCACAGGACATGCTATGATTACTTTCAATGGCCTGTCTGCCATCCATAGGAACACTTAGTGTGCCATTCCAGTTATATTCCTCTGTATAGTTGCTGTTTTGGGCAAAAGTAATACCAAACATAGCAACCTGTTCAAATCATAATAATAATAATTATTATTATTATATTCTTACCAGTACTGAGGCAAATAAAACCAAACTCTGCATGTTTCACCTCCTTTTTTTAGTGTAAAAGTAAAACACCAACAAACAACTTGCTATGCTTGCAGCTAAAAGAACCGCAGATAAATTATTTTAATTTGTACGGAATGTAGGCGTGGTTTATTAAGATGTTTTAACCCTTTTCACACAGGATTTTCGTGACCAACACAATTCGAACACAACTGTGCCAAGAATAAAACTGAGCAGTCGGCACATAAAACAGCTCTTCTCCACTTGTTTGTGGCAAGAAGGAAAGAGAAGACATGTTTTCCTTTTGCTCTAACCTACTTCACTGCTTCATAAGCCTATCATGTGTTGTAAGTAACCCACAATAGCCAATCATTATTGTACCTTACTATTTTAAAAGGTAACATTTATTGCAACAGCAGCTTCTGGTATCCTCCTAATACTAGCCTCAGAGGAGCCGAGCAGCTCACTAGGAGAAGGTGGCCCTTATGCTCTTATACCAGGGATCGTCTTTGTGTCAGTTGCTATAGTGACGGTACCATTAGGAATCTATGGATGCTTAAGTGTTCGTAACGATAGCTCAAAAAGATTAGTAATAGTCAGTTTATAATAAATTGTTGTTTATTTTTGTTTGTGATGCATGTGACATTATGTCACGTAATAATATTATTTATGTTTATTTTTTTCTCTAGTATACTGTTATTGCAATTCTTGTCTCAATTGTCATTCTTTTGTGTTCAAGTGTCCTCTTCACTTTTACTTACACTAACATGGTAAGACAGTATCATATTCAGCATTATTAGTTATGAGTAAGGTGTACATTATTCATCTTTTGTCTTTTATAATTACCACCTCATTCTCTCTCTGACATTTTGTCTTTCTTTTGTCTCTTCATTTATTCTTTTAATTCAAATTCTCTCTCTCTTTTACTTCTTCTCTTTTACTTCAGATTAGTAACAACCTAAACTCCACTTTATGGTCTGAATTAAGGAAGCCCAACAATTCAAATGATACCAGCAAGATGTTTGATATACAGACTAAAGTAAGTCTTGTTCTCTCTCTCCCTCCCTCCCTCCCCCTCTCTCTATACATGATATGAAGTTGAGTTGTATGCTTGGAACATACTATGTACCCACATCTGCCCCATTGCTCATCTTAATTTGATAATATTCCCATGAATTCCCTCACTACAGTACTCTAGTAGTACTAATACCAAGTACTCATATTCTCTATTGTAACACTGTTAGTGTGTTTCTGCTGTTAGTGTGTGTGTGTGTACTACTTGTGGTGGTTGCTGTTAGAATATGACTACTCATTGGACCTTAATGTTCCCATTCTTACTAGTACTATGGGATCCACTCAGTCACTATGATAGAACAGAGTATAAATTAAAAAATAATTTTATGTATAAATAAAAAGCTCAGTGTAAGCCTTATTATGTATGGGAATTAGCATTCGAATTTTTGAGAAACTTTTAAAATTCGTAAAAAATCCAATTTTGATCGGAGTCAGCTCANACTTTCTATGCAACTTAAGTACATGTATATGCAAATGTAATAAAAATGGAGAATTCTCACCTTGTCA
>NW_003546561.1:58173-59944 GCF_000090795.2 Amphimedon queenslandica
ACAATAGCCTCACATAGTTTAACTGGTATTTAAAGCTTGAATGTAGAATGGGGATGGTGAAAAATCAAGTGAAATATGAAGTCTACAAATTTTTGGAAGGGCTTCACTCAGGTGACAGCCCTGCTTATTATTTTATTGTTATAACAAAATAAATAAATAATGTCACCAAAATGTCAAATATCACCAAAAGTGGCTCTAGAGTCATTCATTTTTTTACATTTTTTAATACATTTGCTACATGCATGAGATGTTTCTGATCAATAAACTTGTAAAAAATCTAATTTTCATCGGAACACCTGAAAGGAAATTTTTTACGATGTATTTGTGTCAGAAATTGTATTAAAAATTTAAAATTCTCTTCTATAGCCATTTGTGCCAAAATACCCTGTAAGGCCTTGTACTATAGTACAGGGTACATTTTGCCATCTTTTAGACCAACACATGTATAGTATCAAGAGTAGATAATACTTAGAAGAGAGTGTCCTACTGGCTATAGGGTCTGCTTCATCACCGCGTAGAATTGAAGAGTCACATTCAGGTTATTTTCAGTATTCTTGAGTAGTTATTCAAAAATAACTAGCAATAACTATAACTACTCAATAAAAATACTGAAAATATCCTGAATGTGACTCTTCAATTTTATGCCGTGATGAAGCAGGGGGGTATATGCACAGTAGGACACTCTCTTCTAAGTATCATCTACTCTTGATAGTATACATGTACATGTATTGTGCATTTATTAATTTGTTTTTCTTTATTTTTCTCCCTTCATTATCATTAGTACAAATGTTGCGGTGTGACTAACGCTAGTGACTGGTTTGATCCAAGTACTAATTGGTTCAACTCCTCTCATCATAACCAGTACCCAGTGTCTTGCTGTTCTTCAGCAACAATTAGTGATCCATGCACTGATCTTCACCAGAAAGTGAGTCTTTAAAATTAACGTGTTCTTTTTCTGTTTAGTACACTATATGATCAGCTTCTCCTTTATCAATTATCACATTTTCTTATATTCATTTTCTCTGCATACTCTCTCTTTCTTTCTCTCTTCTCTCACTCTCTCTCTCTAGGGTTGTCAAGATGCCCTTCTTTCAAAGCTACGGCTTGTAGTGGATGTGTCTTTTGGTGTTGCAATTGCTGCTTCTCTTTTACAAGTGATACTGTCACTATTAACCCTGCTTCAATTAACATTCTCTCTCTCTCTCTCTCTCTTCCTCTCTCCCTCCCTCCCTCTCCCTCTCTCCCTCCCTCCCTCTCCCTCTCCCTCTCTCCCTCCCTCCCTCCCTCTCTCTCTCTCTCTCTCTCTCTCTCTCTCTCTCTCTCTCTCGTGTAGCTGTTGACAGCAGGGTTGACGTGTTATGGTAACAAGGTGATATCCAAATATAAACACTATGACATCTTTTAGTTTTATGTAAACAGTTATTAGCTCTGGAGTGTACCAGTAAATAGTGTTTTATATAACCAATTGTACATGTTTTCCATTTATTATTCTGTGCTACTGTTCTCTTTGTTGTTATTGATCAGTATACCCATTTATTGATTGATTCTTATTATTAACCTGATATCTATTGATAATACAGACTAGCCTCTATATAATGGACACTTTGAAAGCGTCTCTGTTATACAGAGGTGTCCTTTATGTGGAGGTTATTTTATACAGTAAGGAATGTAATTGGTACACTAGGTGCTGTCCGTTAAATGGAGGTGTACGCTATAGAGAGTGTCCATTAAGAGAGGCTATACTGTACATGTACATTATACATGTATAAAG
>NW_003546561.1:63275-64928 GCF_000090795.2 Amphimedon queenslandica
AATATCAAGTATACAAGTAAACATCAATAAGTAATGGAAAGTATCATTTAAACTGTTATACTGTGTAACTTTATTCTGTTGTGACAAAATCAATTTTTACTTAAAACATTAATATTAAATACATGGGCTTTAAACAATATATTATTTTTCATCAAGTATGACAATCTACATGTACATATAATTGTATTACATGTATAATAATGATAATTATTACTATCATTATTATTAATATCCCTAGCTTACATTTATTATTAATATTTCATGTTATCACTAACTTGTGAACAAACTATTCTTCCACATTCCAAGCAATTATTAACCAGTTCGTGTTTCTGTCCGAGACACTGACATAAGAACCTCCCGGGGAACTTTATACTCAACTGAGACTCACCCTCTGCACTTAGCAACGGAACAAACTTAGTCTTTGAAGCCCCTCCCTCCTTTTTAGTTGTTTCACTTCTTTTATGAGTAGAGGGATTCTGTGGTGGGCATACACCAAATCCAGGGGGAGGGGCAATGGCTTTAGGAGCTTCTTTAACATCCTAAAATTATTATAATAATAATCACATCAAAATCCATGTCATATATTTCATATATCACATTGGTGAAATTGTTGCAAAACTTATACCAACAAAGTAAAACCCCTATACGATATGTTTAAAAACCTTTTTAGATTTCTTTGTCGTCTTCTTTGGTTCAAAAAGAACAAGTTCTTCTTTCTCCTGTCGGGAGTGTGCTACTATCATTTCCATGTTGCCATGGTGACGTCTCTCCTCCACTACGGCTGTCCAGCGGAGCAGAAACTCTCGTATGAAATCCTGATGAGACTTTTTACCTAAAAGACCCTCCAGGTAGTCTTCTACTTCAGCCTTAGTATCCATAGCAACTAGATACCTGTTGAATAATTTTAAAGTTCATAACATAATTTATTATAAAATACAAAATCAATAAAATGTTATTATTATTATGGAAGCCAAAGCCAACTTGATGGATTGCCAACAAAAATTGCTGACACCCAGACCAGACCAAACCAAAAAATGAATAAAATAAAATAAAATAAAACTAAAAAATGCTAAGTAAAAGAGGAAAGAGCACTAACAGAAAAAATGACAAGATAAACAAGGACACAAAAAATGAAAGGAACATGAATATTATTTTAAAATTAACTAAAAAAATCATTTCAAAAAAATAAAACTTTTAATAAATGGAAAAGATTTATCTAAATCAATAATTATAAGGTAATTTATTCTAAAGTCAGACATGTCTAGAAAAATAAGAATGACAGAAACGATTAGAGGAGGACAGTGGGAGAAATTGATTATCTGCCACTAGATAAATAGGAGCGAAACAGTCTAACCACAATGATTCAGTTATACTGGCATCCCAAAAAATATATTTGGCAGTATAATTAAAATCAAAAATTAATGATGAATTGGAGCCTGAAGGTTAAACCATAAAAATTAGGCCAACTAATCAACTGACAACTGTCAAATATGCATACAGCTCAAATCAATATTAGTGACTGAATAATTCTACACAATACTGCCCCAGTTTATTAACTAACTCTACTACTCCTTTATCAACTGGCAGCTGCAGTTGACTGGATAATCCTTCAGCTAACCATCTCTTTAGATCAGACTCCATTATTAATCTAGC